>NW_024081070.1:348906-556180 GCF_003009895.1 Hyaena hyaena
AAGTCCCCTGCTATTAGCACATTCTTATCTATAAGCTTGTTTCTGTTTGTGATTAATTGTTTTAGATATTTAGGTGCTCCCATATTCGGTGCGTAGACATTTATGATTGTTAGTTCTTCCTGATGGATGGACCCTGAAATTATTATGTAGTGCCCTTCTTCATCTCTTGTGATTGTCTTTAATTTAAAGTCCAGTTTGTCTGATAGAAGTATCACTACTCCGGCTTTCTTTTGATTTCCTGTAGCATGATATATATTTCTCCATCCCCTTACTTTTAATCTGAAGGTATCTTTCCGTCTAAAATGAGTTTCTTGTAGACAGCATATTGATGGATTTTGTTTTTTAATCCATTCTGCTACCCTATGTCTTTTGATTGGAGCATTCAGCCCATTTACATTCTCCACTAATAAAATTTTTACTTCATTAATCTTTTTATGAATATTGTGATAGTAAATTTTGTTAGTTGATTCTTAAACTCCAGGCACAGTGATAGGTTCTAGGCAAATGGATGTGATTAAGACATTCCTACCGTCAAGATCAATCTATTCAAAATATAGTTTAAAAGTGTAATGAGCAAATCGCACTTCAATCTAGCACCCCGGAAGACATTAAAAATTAAAATTTTATTTAGCATCAAAGAGACAAATAAAGGCCTAATAGAAGGTGGTCTTTAAAAAGAAGCCTCTACTTGAAAAATGTAAACTTGAGCTTTTCCTGAGAATTTATTTTCTCAGGAATTTATCTTCTTTACTTTTCATTTTTAAAACAATGGGAGGCCTTGCAATGTGGCAAGGATCTATTTGATTCTTATTATTTCTTTAACAGCCAGATGTCATATTAATGAAAATTCCAAAAGCACTGGTTTTTCTTCTTAGCTTAATGTTTTATCATTTGAAAACGTTATTTTGATAAATGATCTCCAAACAATTTCTTTCGGATAAAAGGATACATACAGAGATTAAAATTTGTTCTATGTAGATAAGAGTACATCTACACATATTTCAAAGATACCAAAAAGATTTAGGATGAGAGATGACATGTTTTCAAATGGCATTTTAATTGTAATTACAATAAAGAAACGTGTTTCTAGTTTTTGTCACTTAAAAATTTAACTATATTTGCTGAATTGGATAGCATTAACTCCCATTTGATTTTAACTAGTTAGCTTTGTATCCCTGTTTAACAAATATTATAATGTAAGTAATTCAGCTTTTATTCACTGTTTGAGAGTTTCTGTAAGTAACTAAATTGATACCAATTTGCAAGTATAGCAAAATATTTCCAGAAAAATAACATTCTGTACTGGGATATGTAGCTTTTTTCTAACTATCTGCATTTATTTGGATGATGGTGAATTATAAGGGAAAAATTCACTCTTCATATTATGTAAGGCAAAATTGGGCCAATATAATGCCTGAGTGAGTGGGATATTTTTAAGATCCCTCTTTGGTGTTTCACATAATCTATCCTACGGTTTTCCTACTGACACATACTCTTGCCATTTAAATTATGTAGTGGATTATGAAATAATTCAAACTCTTGAGGGACCAGTCAATAACTTCAGCACCTTACAGTAACGGGAGATAAGGAGAATTGTATATTTTCAAGCTTATTCTAAATTTTATGTCACATTATTTAGTATAAACCAAGCCTTCTCTCTTTGGACAGATATGGTAATGAAAAATAGTAAGAGATTATATAACCTATTAAGCTTTTCAATTTATTAAACTTACAATAAAAAGCATATGAATCCTAGATTTTCTCCAAAATAGGATATACAGAATAATGCTAGTCATTTACATGTCAGATTTTTTATGATATTCCCCAATAAATTCAAATCAGTCTCGCAATATTATGGTCAACAAATGTACGTAATGGATCAGTGAGACAAAATGTCCACCAAAAATGGAAAAGCAACTATAAGTATTGTGTTAGATCATATAAACAAGCAAAATTATCTGGGTTCCATTTTCAGCCATTATCTCACAACAATATGAATTTCTTTTGTGAATTAAATCCATTTTCTATTATTCTAATTATGCTGTTCTAAAAGTCATTTTGGCTGAGTTCAGATCTGAAAAAGAAAGAGTGAGAAAATAGTGGTTTAAAAAGAAAAATGATGCTGTTTGAAACACATAAAAAAAATTATACAGATTGTCAGTCCATGGCCAAAGTTTCAGAACAAAAACCTTTTTCTGGATGGTTTTGCTGTTCTCTGTGGCTTTATTCTTAAGGTTGTATCAAAGAAAATTGTAGTTGTTGCAGTTCCAGCCATTACATTTGCATTCCAGGGAGGAAGCATGAAAAAAGGCAGAAAAAACAAATGCCCTCAGTTTGAAGAATCTTCCTGAATTCACCCACTAATCTTCTCTTCCTAGCTCATTAGTTAGAAATTTGCTACATGGTCAGAACTAGCTACAAAGAGCATAAATAGATTTTTAAACCACAGTAGCAGTTGCCATAATAAAATGAGGGGTTATTTGCTTTAAGAAGAGGTAGTAAAACAAAAACAAAACAAAACATTCAAAAAACAACAGAGGAAATTAGAAGTTTCTACATAATTGGCATTTTAAAATTATTTTTTACATTGATCTTTGCATCTAACTACCTTTCACTAAACTCTGATTAATTCAAATAGCTTGTCAATTTTTTCTGAGATTACTAGATAGGCAATAATAACATATGTTTGTAAATAATAAATGTTTTATCCCTTCCTTGTGATCCTTTTACATTTATAATTTTTCCATAGTGAATTGAGTGCTGCTGCCAGCAAAAAGTTAAACAGGAACTTTAATCTTTGATTCTAGGCTTTAATGGTAATGCCTCAAATAGTTTACTGTTTGGCATGTTACTTATAGGTAATTCATTCAAATCTTTTTCATATGGTCTCAAATAGTATATATAAAATGGAAATAACCTTTAAAAGTTTCCTAAAACTAAAAACTGTAAATCATACGAGATTTTAGAACAAGCTCTTCCACAGCAGAATGTTTGTAAAACTTTGTTAGTAGTGTCAATAGAGAATAGGATTAAAATAATCCAAAATAACAGGTTTAGACAACACATTTTAGATATGTCACTGTAAAAACTATAAGAAAAATGAAGCAGAATTTGCATCAGGATTTTGGATCATGTCTAATAAATACCAAAGATAATACTACCCAAGGTGGGTTATCTGAGGATTTATCTCTGAAAGAACCCTCTGTCTCAAGACCAGATTCCTGCCAAATCCTGACTTTTTAATTGTTTACCTTGTTAAATATGAATAGATAGTCAAAACCCATCAGGTATTTTGGGTAAAGTCTGAAGTTGACAGAGAGAGACCATAATTAATACATAGGTAATATATATATATATAAGAATATATATATTCTTAATATGTAATATATATATATATAATGTAATATATGTGTAATATAATATATATGTAATATAATATATATATATATATTTGGACAGATATTTGGAATATATATATATATATATATTCTTAACATTTATTTATTGAGAGACTGAGACAGAGCATGAGCAGGGGAGGGGCAGAGAGAGGGAGACAGAATTTGAGCTGTCAGCCCAGAGCCTGTCACAGGCTTGAACCCACGAACCATGAGATTATGACCTGGGCCAAAGTCGGACACTGAGTTGACTAAGCCACCCAGGTGTCCCTATAAATTTTTAATACATTAAGGAAAATGTTTAGAAAAGATACTGTTCGAGATGTATGATACTAGATTCATGCAACAAGTAATATTACTTGCGACAAGTATTACTTGAGAATGTGACATTCTTAAAGAAGGGAAAGGACAGATATGGAGGAAGATAGGGAATCCAGGAAATACATCCACCTCTGTATTAAACACATGGTGGAGAGGTGCTTGGTGGAGAAGTCAATGGAAAGCTTAAGGTTAAAAAGCAAAATCTCAAAAAAAACCTTAAAACACAGTTACTTAAAATCTGAAAAAAGATACAGGATAAGTCCATCTAGAATAATCAGCATTGTAAAAAAAAAAAAAAAAAAGGAAGAAAGAAAAAAAAAAAGGTACATCCAGAATGACAAAGAGAAGAAATTGAGATGAGGAACAAAGCAATAATGCAAGGTAATTTCATGTGACTGAGAGACATGTTTCCTTAATAAAAGGCTCTTTGAGTGATGAACACAAGGATTAAAGAACCAATGAAAATCATGTCATTAAGTTGTTAAAAAACACTAAGATGGAAACAGGGGAAGAATATGTTAAAAATGATATTTAAAAATTTTGGAGTAAGAAACACATCACAGTTTTCAGAGTAAGAGCAACACTCAACAGCAAGTAGAGTAAAATATCTTGGATTCTCAACCTGGAATTCTAAATGAAGGTCAATATCATTAAAATGTAATTGATTAAAGATATTTTAAGCATCTCAAATCTCTAATATTTATAGTCTACACACTAAATTATAGGATGCTATTGGAGAATGTCACATTCTTAAAGAAGAGGAAGGGCAAATATGGGGAAAGATAGGAAATCCAGGAAAACTTCAACACAGGAAAAAGACAATAGACAGCATAACAGTGAAGGAAATTCCCAGAACAGTTGTGCAGCAGGTGTAGGGGGCAGTCTATCCAGCAGCAGTACAGAGCACACCTGCAGAGATGCCTCCAGAGGAGAAAATGCTGTGCAATAGGCAATAAAACTGGGACAGAAAGATATACTCTAAACTCAAAGGTGAAGTAATTACTAAAAACTGAGACCACTGTCCAATCACCACACTGGTTAAGAAATAAGAACCAGTAACCCAAAATCGTCTCACGGTAACTGGTCCAGTGAAGATCACAACCATCCTGTCTCCTCTTTCTCCTTCTTCTCTTTCTCCTTTCTTTTTCTCCTCCTCCTCTCTCTCTTCTTCCCTCTCCTCCTCCTTTCTCTCCTCCTCCTTTCTCTCTTCCTCCTCCCTCCCCCCTCCCTCTCTCCCTCCCCCTCCCTCTCTTCCTTCTTCTCCTCCTTTACCCCTCCACCCTCTAATTGTCTAATTTCAAGTAAATTGTCTCCCAGTTTGCTAATTCTTTTTTCTGGATGATTATATCTGCTGTTAAAACTCTCTAATTTAATTTGTCAGTTCTGTCATTGTATTCTTCAGCTTCTGGATTTGTTTCGTTCTTTTCTATGGTTTCTATTTTTTCATCGCACTTTTTATTTTACTCATGCATTATTTTCCTGATTTTCTTAGTTTTATCTATGTTCTCTTGCATTACATTGAGTTTCTTTAAGGTGATTATTTTGAAATCTTTGTCAAGCAATTCATAGAAATCCATTTCTTTGGGTGACTTACTGGAGATTCATTTCTTTCCTTTGGTGGTGACATGTTTGCTGGATTCTTTGTGATCCATGTGGCTTGCATTGGTGTCTGTGAATTCAAAGGAACACATTCCAATTTTTATAGACTGGTTTAAACAGGTAAATAAAGTCCTTCTCTCAGATGAGATTACCTCCAGAATCACAATTATACTGAATTGTAGTTGGGTACCTGGAGTCAGGTCACAGAAATACTGGAGGCTGTTGCTGTATCCACAGTGGGGTCTGTGGATGAGAAGCTTGTTACCAAGGACTTATATAGGTGTGGATCCTGTTTGGTCCCTGGATGGAGGGGACTACCTCTAGAACCTTATTCAGTAGAATGGCTCTGAGACAAAAGTGTACTTTAAAGACTGTAGTTGGGTGCACAGATGTGTATGGCTTCTGTCAGGTCCCTGGAAGGGCTTTTCCCAGTTCACTGGGTATATCCCTGGGAGAGAAGGATTGGCCTCACACCAGGGCTTAGAGGAGCTAGAGCCAAGGTTGCCTCAGGGTCTACAGCCCCTATGTAGGTCTGCAGATCTCATTATAGAAGCACCACTGAGTGTGTCTTCTCCCAGATTCCTGGGTATGGAAGACTGATCTTTGACTTAGCTGGGAGGAGCTGGAACTAAGTTACAGGACCATCTGAGGATTTGTAATGGGACTATGGTAGGTGAGTTTTCCTCTGAGGTCACAGACAGATAGGTCTTCTGGGCTCTGTGTTAAGACAGAACTGCTGTTGAACCATGAAGCCAATTCAGGATCTACTATCAGATCAAGGGTGGCTGAATTGACTCTAGGGGTTCTAATGGGCATATATAATGAGATCTTAGGCCAGTAGGATTTCTCATGGATTAGAGCAATGAGTGGCTGGATCCCAGATACAGGGCCATTTAGAAATCTCAAGTCAGACCAAGTTCTGTAGACTTGCCTCCAAGGACTCCCAGATTGCATCTCAGAGGGACATGAGCCAGATCACGGGCCACTTCAGGGTACAGAGCCAAGATTATGGTCTGTGGGCCTGTTACCTGAAGCGTGGTGGCATGACTTCCAGCCAGTCCTTTGGCAAATGGTGCTGGTGGGTAAGACCCAGGCCAAGGGGACTTTAGCCAAGTCCACAGGTATATGGAGCTATTTCCAGGTTTATAACTGGTATCTGGCTGCTTAATCACCTACCTTGGTGCAGCCTTGCTTCTCAAAGCAGTCCTTGATCTTGAACTCCACCGGCATTTCACAGTCTAATGCCTGGATCCCAAATCTCCCACAAAAAATTTGTTCGAAAAAAAATTTGTTCGAAAATTGTTGTCAAATTATTGCTGCTAATGAGAAACACAGACAAAGAACCTCATGTTTCACCATCTTGCCGATACTCTCACATTTACTTTAAAAAAAAAAATGCATCTGTTCCATAAGTCTGTTAAACAGATCCTTGTGTATCTGTTTATATTGTCTGTTTAAGTTTTGTTTTTTGGTTATTCCATGCCTAGTTATTTTTTATGAACTATCACCTATTATTCATGAAAAGATAAAGATAAACTGAGATTCAAGATGACATTTTTGTATCAAAAGTACTTTTCTTCAAGAAAGCACTTAAAATATAATTATATTCCTTAATATAATTAGGGCTTAATAATTTAAAATTTAGCTTTGGTCTTTATGTTGGTTGATCTATTTTATTCTGTTTTGATAAACTTGTAGAGTAGAGCCCTTTGAAGACCTCTCTGAAAGCTTTGGATAGTTAATAGGGTCCCTCCTCTTTGACAGCTTAAGCTTGGATAATTACTCAGGTTGAGGAAAGCTCTGGCCAGAGTTTTATTTTCTTATTTGCCCCTCTCACCTGCTTATTTTTAATCACAAAATTTGTAAAAAGAGAAAGGATCCTGTATGTCACACTTGATTCTCCAGGCTCCTCTTCACTTCAGTGATTTAGACTCACAAATATTTCTATTGTGGTAGTTCTGTGATGCTTTCAAATGTATTATTTTTTTCTTGTTCTCTGCTGAGTGTTAATTTTAAAGAAGCTATTTCAACATTGTTGGAATTAAAATCCCTTACAACAAAGTTATATGTCCTTTTAAGATAATATGGTCTTTATACTTTACTTCAATATTCTAAAAGGTACCACATTAGTTTTATATTGAGTACACATATCTAAACAATTAAGTTAGACTTAATTGTTCAGCATAGATTCAACATATGTTCAGATTTCTAAAAAAATTAGATATAATTTTAATATATTTTAAAAGTTCTTTTAAAGCAATGGCAATATATATCTGTGCATAAAATAAACTTCTATCCTGTATAATTTTTTATGTTGTTACTTATGACAGTTAAATAGTTGAAATGGTATTGCTATATACAAGATAGAAATATCTAGGTATTCCTACCTCTCACTTTATCACCATGAGCTCTCTTTTCTGCTTAAGACCATGTAAAGGGAGGCAAGTAAGGAAGATTTTGAAGTTGTATGAGTGTATTTCACAAGGTGGCACAGAACTACCATGATAGAAATATCTGTTAAGTCTAAATTACTGAAGTGCGAGAGAGCCTGGAGAATTGAGTGTGACATATAACATCTCTTCTCATTCAAAAATTGGGTTATTAGAAAGAAGTTGGAGAGAGTGGGGCCAGAATATGAGTCATTTGTCATTTGTCCTATGATATTATAGAGGGAGGAAATGCAATATATTTTGTTCTACTTTCTTTCATTCCTTCATTTTCAAGCAACATTCTCAGTAATAGGATATAGGGAATGCAATGTAATGATATAATATCAACAAAAATAAATGAAAACATGACCCAGAGGAAAGGCAGCAGACACCAAAATTTTGAGGCCTAATTTTAACAACTTTTAAGAGCAGTTGTATGAGGGTGACCCCAAATGTTCCATAGCTAAAAAATACATCAAGATCTAAATAAGTAGAGAATAACTACTGATTGATGGAAGTATTTCCTTTTAGAAAATAAATATTTCTTTATAATCGAAGATTATACTTAACTACTATAACCATTATCAAAGAGCAAAATGCAATAAAATTGCACTAGTATAAAGATTATGTAGGTAACATTGATCAAATTATCCCATTGTTGAAATCATTACAGCAAATATATAGATATATTATCAATTCTGTGCTGAGACTAAGTTTTGAATATATCCCCACCACAGAATTTTATAACTGAAGGGATGTGTAGAAATGATCTTTTAACCACACTAACTTACAAGTTTACCAACGTAGAATTACATTTTATTTCAAATTTGAGGAATATAGGTGAGATGATGAATTAAAAATTGGATTTTTAAATGAAATTTGAATATAATAGGTTTCTAGTAATTGGTTCTGTGGAGATATTTAGAGAGTAAACCTACCTGCCCATAAGAAAGTAATGTTATATTAATTAGATGCTATTAAGCACACCTCAACATTTAAATAATACCTTAGCTCATAATACATGTTTGTAGTCAATGTGTAATTCAGTGTTTATAAATTACTTTTTATGTTAGAATTGAAGAACATTTCTTGAAAGGCCTAAATATAAATGTCAAAAGATCGGTTTTCAGATACTGGCTGTTAAGTTGCTTTGACCTGAAAAAATAAGGATATCAATGAGTAAAATCTGCATTGATCAAGTGGAATAATCCTCAGCTACTTGTCAAATTGTTTTAATAATTTATCAAGCCTTATATTAAACATAGCCTTAAGTTAGAGAATTTGGCCCAAACAACTGTGAATAGTTGTTGTGATACAATCATTGTCCACATGTTCTGTAAATATTTGCAAACTACATGAAGATAAATCACTCTTTATCAAAAGTTTATCGGGGCGCCTGGGTGGCTTAGTCGGTTGAGTGTCCGACCTTCGCTTAGGTCATGATCTCGCGGTTTGTGGGTTCGAGCCCCGCGTCGGGCTCTGTGCTGACTGCCGGCTCAGAAACTGGAGCCTGTTTCAGACTCTGTGACTCCCTCTCTCTCTGACCCTCCCCTGCTCACGCTGTCTCTCTCTCTCTCCTAGAAATAAAAAAATAAATAAATAAAGTTTATCAAACTGAATTTTTTTCAACTAATCTTGATAGCTTTTTATTTTGAGAATCAAAATTTTGTCAAATTAGTACTTTGATCACATACAAAAAAAGTAATTTTCAATGTATTTGAGTTATCTCCAACTTTTAGGCATTACTTATTTTTCACTATTTCTTTATTAGACAGACTATGCTTTCTTTTACCTGTTACTAATGTGTGGTAACAGTTACTTTTCATATTTTAAGGTTTTATAAGTTTGTTTTTAGGTTTGTAACAAAATTGGGAAGAAAGTATAGAGATGTCCCATATACCCTCTGCCCCCACTCATGCATAGCCTCCCCCATTATTAACATCACTTAACAGAATTGTGCTTTTTTTTTTTTTTTTTTTTAACCAAGAATGACCCTAAGTTGACACAGCGCAATTACCCAAAGCCCAAAGTTTATATTAGAGTTCACTCCTGGTATTGTAAAATCTATGAGTTTGGACCAATATATAATGGTTTGTATTCATTACTATGGTATATTACAGAATATTTTCACTACCCTAAAAATCCTTTGTGCTCTGCCTAGTCATCTTCTCTGCCCTCTTAATGGTAGCAACTCTTGAAACTTGTACTGTCTCCATAGTCTTACCTTTTCTAGAATGCCATATAATTAGAATTAGACAGTCTATAGCCTTTTGAGCCTTTTGGGTTTTCCAACCCAAATTCTAATGTGCACCAAGCAACTCTCTGACACTAGCTAAGTGTCTTACAATTCAACTTAATTCTGCTGCTATCTACTCAGAGATAGTATCAGATTCTACAGGTCAAGGGCTGAGTCTCATAAGACTGCCCTCCATTTCATGTCATTCAAAAGTTAAAGTGGTCATCTGTGGTTCCCACTGACCAGGTACAAACTGAGGGTTCCAGTCACCCCCTCCTTGGGTTTGATGAATTTTCTAGAGTGACTCACCAAGCTCAGGTATCTCATTCACTCACTAAATTACCAATCTATTAAAAAGGATATGAATCAACCAGATGAAAAGATACATAGGATGATGTCTCAAGCAAAGGAGCTTCTGTCCCTGTGAAGTTTGGACTTGATGTGGTGGCACCTGGAAGCATTTCACAAATTTGGAATCATTCTGAACTGCTCCCCCCTACTTATGGAGGCTTTATGACATAGGCACGGTTGATTCAATCATTGCCCATTGGTGATTGATTCAACCTCCAGCCTGTTTCTCCTCCTTGGAAATCAGGTGGTGGAACTGAACGTGTATTCACAATTGGTCCTCTCTGTAGGTGCAATCCAAAAGTCATCTCGTTAACAAAAGATAAATTTATTGCCCACATCAGTTAGGAAATTCCGAGAATTTTAGGAGCTCCTGGGTCAGTTTTAAGGCAAGAAATGGAGACTAGAACCAAATATATAATTCTCATAATAGATTGTAATAGCTCACTTTTCAGATTGGCTTCTTCCACTTAATATGTATTTAAGATTTAAGAATTCTCCTTGTTTTTCATGGTTTGAGAGTTTATTTCTTTTTATTGCTGAATAACATTCCATTGTCTCGATGTGCCACTGGTTATTTATGCATTCATCTACTAAAGGACATCTTGGTTGCTTTCAAGTTTTGGCAATTACACGTTGCTATAAACATCCATGTGCAGGTTTTTTTGTGTGGAGAAAAACTTTCATTTCCTGTGGGAAAATACCAAGGAGTATGATTGCTGGGTCATGTGTTAGGAGTACATTTAGTTTTGTAATAAGTCATCAAACTGTCTTCCAAAGTGTCCACAGCATGTGTATTCCCACCAGGAAAGTATAAGAGTTTCTGCTGTGGTGTGTCTGAGTGGCTCAGGCAGCTGAGTGGCTGACTTTTGATTTCAGCTCAAGTCCTGAAACGAGGGTCATGGGATGGAACTGTTCATTGGGCTCCAAGCTCAGTGTAGAGTCTGCTTAAGATTATTTTTCTCGCTCTCTTGCTCTCTCTCTCTCTGTCTCCCCCTCTCCACTGTTTGGTGTCTCTCTCTAAAATAAGTAAATATATACATAAATAAGTAAATCAATCAATAAATACATACATACATACATACATAAATAAAAAATAGTTCCTGTTGCTTCACATCCTTGATAGTTATTTGGTGTGTGTGTCTCAGTCTCCATATTACAGTAAAGTCTGTAGTGGTATCCCATAGTTATTTTAATTTCATTTTCATGATAATGTATAGTGTTGAAGCATGTTTTCATGTGTTTATTTGCCACCTGTAAGTCTTCTTTGGTGATATGACTGTTAAGATCTTAGGCCCAGTTTTTAATTTTTTTTTTTTTTAGTGTTGAGTTTTAAGTGTTATTTTGTTTAATTTGAATAATGGTCCTTTATCAGATGTGTTATTTACAAAGTCTTTATTTTGTGGCTTATCTTCTTCCTTTTTGGCTATTGTCTTTTGCAGACAGAAGTTATTAATTTTAATGAAGTACAGATTATCAATTATTTCTTTTATGGTGTTATATCTAAGAAGGCATTACTGTATATATGTTTTCTCAAGTTATCCCCTAGGAGTTTTATAGATTTTCATTTTACAGGTCTATGATTCATTTGGAATTAAATTTTATGAAGTGTGTGAGGTCTCTGTCTAGATTCATTTTGTTTTACATGTGGATGTCCAATTTTTCCAGCACCACTTGAAGATCATCTTTGCTCCATTATATTGCATTTGCTCCTTTATCATAGACCAGTTGATTGTATTTATGGGAGTCTATTTCTAGTCTTTTTATTCTGTTTTATTGATCAATTTGTCTTGATTTAGATTGCACTGAACCTATAGATGATGTTGGAAAGAACCACATCTTGACAATATTGAGTCTTCCTATCAATGAGCATGGAATAGTCTCCATTTATGTAGTTCTTGATTTAACATAAGCTTTATAATTTCCTTATATGAATCTAGCACATATTTTTATTAGACATATCTAAGTATTTCATTTTGAGTGTTGATATTAATGGTATTATGAATTTAATTTCAAGTGGTGTTGTTTATTGTTGATATATAGGAAAACAATTGACCTTTTATGTTTTATATCCTTTTTCTCTTCCCAACATGATGGGGAAAGGTCCACATGTTATCCTAAATAAAGGACACTCTATAACTACCAAACTACCATTTACTATGTTTAAATTAACCCCTCAAAACTTAGTGGTTTAAATCAGTAAACAATTGCAATCTGTGAGTCTTCAATTGGGATTGGACTGTGTTAAGTGGATCTTCTGCTGATCTCAGCTAAATTCATTTGCCTAAACTTTGATATACAATATGCTGACAGGTAGTGGCAGAAAATGTCTGACAGCTGGCCCTTGGATGAAATTGGTTAACTGCGCCATCATCCTTAAGCAGGATAGACCTGATTTATTCACATGTTAATAGTTTGCAGAGTTCATAGGAATTGAGGACAAAGAACTTTTCACAATTGTTAACATCATATGAGCCAGAAGAAGTCACATGACTAATCCAACTCCAAAAAAGTTGGAGATCGTGCAAAGATATACAGCAAGCATTTTTGAGAATCTGTAGCCATATTTGCTATCTACCACCACCATATTCTGTTTCTCTGTATCTATGTTTCCTTATAAGCAAAATGAAAATAGGAATAACTTCTGTATAAGGTTCTTACGAGATTTAATTAATCACTATTTTCAAGTACTTAGAATAAGCCCAGCAAATATTAAGCAGTCTATGTTTGTTTTTATCATTGACAGTGCTGCAAAATAAAGGAATAATCTGTAGATATGGTTATATGAATAAATGAATTTCTTAGAGCGGCATCCCTTCATTCTGCTTTCTTCAAATGCTATTTGAAGAGGCTGGCTTCTAGTTATAATATATGCATGATTTTCCACACTTGATCATAAGCAATTAGAGAAACTTTATCTGGCAGTCCTCACAGGGGAAGCTGCTTTCCACATGTGGTGCACAGACACTTGCATTGCAATCTCTGAAGGGAGTTGGAGTCCAGTCAGGCCCTTCTGGCCAGCCATGCTTCTTTGATTTATTTGCATTCTGAGCCCGAGTACATTTCATTTGGAGGTCTCTTGATTGGGGACATACTCAGGTGCCTTTGCTGACATCATGTTATTGGAGGGAAGAGGCAAATTTAAGATGATCTAGTCTGACTCAATCCTCAGCACTTTTGGCATTCTTAGCTTTTCCTCTCTTACCTCTCCCCACTTAGGGTCCATAAAACTGCAATTGGAGGAGACTTCTGCACAGGGCTCCTTGACAGTGGGACAACTGTTACCTGTGTGCTCAACCCCCTGACGCAGTGTTTAGAGATGGGGCTGTGGGTGGAGATAGGTAGTGGTGCCTTTATCCAGTCTAGCCTCTTGCTTATATTATCATTTTAAGTGATTCACAGCTTGGTTGTTGCTTTCATTTTTGATGTGTTGCTTTTTCAAATGAGAGAGCTGAGCTGCCAGGTATAAGATCACCCAATTAAAGCAATAAGTTGGTGTATTACATGTAATTAGGAACAGGTATACATTTTAAAAAAAGAATGTAAAGTAATTGTGAATTGTGGAGTTACTTTTTTGTGAGCTTGGTCAATAAAGACTCCTCTTAGGAGGTAGTGTTGGAAATCTATTATAAATTATAAACAAATTTGTTTACTTTCTGTGTTCCCATTTTGATGTAAGCAACATGTGAAAAGAGAATTTATCTTGTTCTTTGTGCTTTCTCCAATGTCTATAAGAGTGCCAGGCATCACATATATCCTTTATAACTGTTTATTCACTATATTAATGAATGATATTTTCTATAGTCAATAATTAAATTATATTCATATCAGAACTACTATGAAGAAGGAGAATGTATACAGCTCAATATTATGGTATTGTTTGGGTCTTGTGCCATTATGTCCTATGTCTTTGTGCCATGTGTATGTCTTCTTTGGAAAAATGTCAATTCAGATCGTCTCATTTTTAACTGGATTTTTTTTTTGGCTGTTGAGCTATAGGAGTTCTTTAACTATTTTGGATATTAGCCTTTTACTAGCTATATGATTTACAAATATTTTCTCCCACTTAGTAAGTTGCTTTTCACATTGATGCTTTCCTTTGCTGTGCACAAACTTTTTGGTATGATACAGTCCCACTTGTTTAATTTTGCTTTTGTTACTTTTAGTGTCAGCTTCCAAAAATCATTATTGAAGCCTAGGTTAAGGAGCTTACTGCCTGGGGTTTTTCTTCTATGAATTTTTGTGTCTTCAGTTCTTATATTCAAGTCTTTTAAGCGAATTTAAAATAAAACAAACAAATTAAAAAAACTTTACTAGTGGTAGTATTTATCATTGGAATAATGGAGCAAACAATTCATCTGCCCCAAGGAAACAAATTTAAGCAACTGATTTCCTGATTTTGTATGTGTGTGTGTGTGTGTGTGTGTGTACATGTGCACACACTCGTCTGTTTTCGCTTTGAAAAATACTAGTTGGAGGGGCATTCAAAGGATTTAGGACAGAGAACAAAAGAAAAATTTCAATGTTAGACCATTGTGAAAGTCTCTCTGTTTTGATACAATCTCATGTTTTTATGAAATGTTGGCCTAAAGGGTGGAAAGTATCATCATGCTTCATTTCTTTCTGCTTTTTATTACTTTATTATAAACTCTAAGAGACTACTTGTCACATATATATGTTCACATACATATATATATAAAATATATAAGATAAATATATTTACATTTCATATATATACTATATTCTTTCTTCACAAACATACCACGTTCATTGTTTGTTCATGAATTTTTTCCTACCCATTTAATCTCCATCTTCTGATATATCAACAGCAGGGAGCTTTCATTTGTTATTTGTTTAAATCTCAAATCTTCTGAAACATCATGTTTAATGGCATTAATTTCAGCTTCAGTTAGCAAGTTTCCTTTCATGATGGCTTGTCTCCAACCTGTTATATTTTGTTCGTTTACTTAATCTAGTTGTCAAGTCAGGGTATTTGTTGATAAATTGCTAGAATTTTTTCTGTCTCTGTACGATTGTAATATTTTCTGATTGAATACCTCCTCTAAAACAGCATTTACTGTAATCTTATGCTTAAAAATTCCAATTACTAGGACTTTTTAGGTATAGAGTTCTGATGATTGGGCTTCTTGCATCTGCCAAAATAATTTAACCACTTACATTAAAATGTCCTCAGTGCTTAAATTGTTTGCAATATATTGTATTTTTGAAACTTCTAGTAATTGGATGAATAATGACTCCCATTCTTAGATTTATTTGACTCTTCTTAAAGCTATATCAACGTAGCCTATGGCTGTCTCTATATTTTGTTGAGTTATTGTTGTATAGAATTCTTGGATCACTTGCCTGTGTAGGCATGGAAGAAAATACATGGGCCAGATGTGATATAATAATGTATAGCTTTGGAAAGTTTATGAATGTGTAGTACATGAGTATTATATATATTTAGAATGCATTAATCAATTTTGTTTAATCACCAGCACAGCCTTCTGAGTAATTTCAATTAAGTATATTACTTCAAAAAACATATACTTTCTAGCATTCAGTTCATATTCCTAATACATATATTTCATGTACATATACTTATAAATACACAAATGTATAAATCAGCATACATTTATGCTAAGTGAAAGATGATAGACACAAAATTGTGCATTCTCCTTAATCACAAATGAAACTATACTGACAGTGGTAGATCTCTTTGTCTGAGATCAGAGATAGAAGAGAGAATGGATTGCCAGTGAATACAGAGAACTTTCAGAAGGAATGAACATGATCTGTTACTTCCTGCTGGCAGTAAATTTCATGAATGTCAACAACCATTAAAACTCCAGTTGTACACTTTAAATTATTGCACTTTATTCTCATTGTAGGTAGGCTATTCCTCAGTATATTTCATGAGGTATATAACTTATAGTACATCTGGATGAATACAACTTGATGCATGTTAGAGGAAATGTAGATTCTAAGTAAACTTTAAATCTCCATTTTACCAATTCCACTAACTTCTAATGCAAGCAGAAATCATATGTTTGGATATTAGTCTCCTTACTGTTCTTACTCCTGAATATTTTTAAACAATGCCAGGATAATCTTCCAAATTGATGATGCTGATTCTGTTTTTAAAATATGGGATGAGGGACACCTGGGTGGCTCAGTAGGTTAAGCATCTGACTTCGGCTCAGGTCATGATCTCACAGTTGGTGAGTTCGAGCCCCGCATCAGGCTCTGTGCTGACAGCTCAGAGCCTGGAGCCTGTCTTCAGATTCTGTGTCTCCCTCTCTCTCTGCCCCTCCCCCTGTTCATGCTGTTTCTCTCTCTCTCAGAAATAAATAAAAATATTTTAAAAAATTTTTAAGAAATATGGAATGTAACTTCTGGGCATTCAGGGTAAATTCCCAAATCCTTACCAGAGCCTGAAGAACTCTGAATTTTCTGGCAAGCACAAATATTTCCAGCTACAACTGTGTAATCTAATCCAAGCCACACGGTCATTATTTAATGTTATTCAAACATACCGAATTCCTCTCCACACAGGGACTAGGTGTAAATGTCATAGTATGAACTGTGATTGTTCCAACTCTAGCCAGAAGTTATTTAAATGGCTCATTGAATATCACCCTGGATTGGTTTGAACCACATTCTCCAGTTATCCAATCTTATGACTCTGTGGACTTTTTGGTTATAGCATGTACCATACCGGACACTAATTGAACCTTTGTGGCATCATCTGCTTTCTTTTTATAGCATGTACTTTTATTTTGATTTATTGACATATAATTGACATATAATGTATAATTTTAAGATTATGATATGACGTAGCAGCACTCTCAACAATTGCCAAAACACGGAAAGAACCTAAGTTTCCATCAACTGACGAATGGATCAAGAAGATGTGGTTTATCTATATGATGGAATACTACATGGCAATGAGAAAGAATGAAGTCTGGCCATGTGTAGCAACATGGATGGAACTAGAGGGTGTTATGCTGAGCGAAATAAGTCAGGCAGAGAAGGATAGATACCATATGTTTGCACAGATAGGTGAATTAGGAGGAAGCTAATGGAGGACCATGAGGGAGAAGAAGGGGAAAAATAGTTGGGGAGAGGGAGGGAGGCAAACCGTGAGAGACTCTTGAATGTTGAGAACAACATGATGGACATGGGGGAGGGCACTTGTTGGGATGAGCAATGGGTGTTATATGTAAACCAACTTGACAATAAACTAAGAAAAAAATTTAAAAAATAAACTGGAAAAAAAAGATTATGATATGACGATTATATATATATTGATATATATATTGATATATGTATATATTGCTGAATCATTATCACAATACTAGTTAACAATGCCATCTCCTCATATAAATGCCTTTTTTTTGTGGTGAGAATATTTAAGATATACTTCTTAGAAACTTTCAAGTGTAAAATACATTACTGTTAACTAGAGTCACCATGCTGTACATCTGCATCCCTAGAACTTACTCATTTTATAACTGGTAGTATGTACCCTTTGACCAACATCTTCCATTTCCCCAACCCACTAATGTTTTACAGACACCATTCTTCTCTCTGTATCTATAAGTTAAGCTTTTTTTAGATTCTACATGTAAGTAAGATAATACAATATTTGTCTTTGACTTATTTCACTTGTCATAAAGCCTTCATGTTCCATCCATGTTATTGCAAATGGCAAGATTTTCTTTTTATGGTTGAATAATACTCGCACGCGCGCACGTGTGTGTGCGTGCACGCACGCATGTGCCACTACGGAACATTTTTGTTATCTATTTGTCCTTTGGGGGAAAATAAGATTATTTTCATGTCCTTGTTATTGTGAATAATGGAGCGATGAATAAGGAAGTGAAGATCTCTCTTTGAGATAATGATTTTGTTTCTTTCAGAAAAATACTCATGTGGGTGTGCTGGATGATATGGTAGTGCTGTTTTTAATTTTTTGAGAAACCTTCATACTTGTTTGTATAGTGATTGTATCAATTTATACTCCCATCAAAAGTACACAAGGGTTGCCTTTGTCTACATTCACATCAATGCTTGTAATCGCTTGTCTTTTTGATAATAGCTATTCTAACAAATACGAGGTAGGGTCTCATGGTTTTGGTTTATATTTCCCCATCATTTGTAAGATTATTTATGCAATGAAGATATGCAGTGGTTTGGACAACCAAACACATATTTAGAGATCACTGGAAGGTCTTGCTCAGCCTTATTCTAAGTGGCTCTTTAAGTTATGAGAAAAGAAGTAGTTGAAACAAAATATGAAGGGAATATCTTTGGACTTTTCGTTTTCTCCCTCAGGAAACTAGAATAAAATGAGGGCTGGGAGTGGAAAGAACAAGCTAACATACAACCGAATCATTCTTGACATCACAGGTTTACTCTATATACTGCCCGTTTCCATTCTTGAGGAAAGAAATCTGACTGTAAGAAGCTCTGTTCACATGGAAGATGCATGATCACAGTAATAGATCAGCATTCATTTCAGTGTAATAAATCAAAAAATAGGAGTTTGAAATCAAAACTACCTGACAGGTGATTACTTCTTCATAAAAGTTTATTTTACATGAGTTGACAATTAGTGTTATAAAAAGGTCTGCCAGTGTGAATTTTAGCATATTAAATCATAGTTCACTATAAAATTTTATTACAAATATTTTTCTCAATAACAAGTTTGGTGGTTTTTATAACCTCCAAGTTTTATAAAATGTTCATTGGTTGAGGGAAACTTGATTAAGCACCCTCAAAATCAATGGTACATTTTTAATGTCATTTTACCACGTAATATTCTAGATGTTGAAAGCAAAGTTGATGTTAGTCAACATTTATGTACATTTGTGTGAAACAAGAAAAGTTGTATGCTTCTTTAACAGTTATTTAAATTATTGTAATAGGTAGAAACATATTATTTAATGTTATATTTTAAGTTTTACAGTGGATGGTACATATTTTTCAGGTATAAAAATGTTAATTACCAAATATCAACTTTGGGAAAGAAATAATTCATTTGCACTTTCCTTATTTAGGCCATAGCATAGAACATATCTGACTTTTATATCCTCTTTGTTACAGTATACCAGAATTTATTAGAAGCATCTAATTAATAAAACTTCATAGTAAGCATTTTAGGGATGAAATAATAACCCAATTAAATACAATTAGAAGACATTGACTGAGAGTACAGAGGACGAAAAGAACATAATAGGAGACAGGTAAGATTTCCAAAAGAAAGTGACAGTTGAGCTGAGTTTTATAATATTTAAGAATTAGCAGTCACAAATGAGTAGAGAACATTGTAAGTAAAGTGATATGAAAACTTAAATTGAAAAATTGGGAGTACAGTAAAAAAGTTAACAATAGAGGATTTAGTTTGCCAAATTTAATTGTAAAACTGCATGTTATAAGCCTTAATGATTTAACATTGATATATGTATGTGTGTATGTGTGTGTGTGTATTGTTATGGTATAATTATACTTTGTGTATATCATGTTAGTATACTTTACATGTAAATATTTGAGATACGTATATGGTATAAAATATATAGATACATTTTACATTTTAATCAATTTTTAACTTTCTTTTTATATCTGCGAACTAAAATCTGTTATGGGAGTAGATGCGAATATGGGTTGTGGCCAGATCTAAGTATAAATGATATAGACAGCACTTTCCCTACCCTAATTAGGTTGAAACCAATGTACCCTAGACTCATGAGCAATAATATAATGTACTTGTGTTTCTTCCAGTTTTGTAAATGTTAAAATATTTACTTCTATCCAAGCAAATATATAAGCCCTTATGTTTTTTAGTTTTTCTTATCCCCTATAAAAAATTAAATTGCCTGAAATAAAATTACTGTTTTTTTTACATGGCAAGTAAATAATTATAAAACTCCTAGTAAAAGAGATGATTGTCAAGATAACAAGAGAAGTTTGAATGATAATCAGTAAACCCATCCCTTCCTCTTAAAAATGAAGGGACAGTCATTAGTGGATAAGCTGAAAAGCTACTGTATAGAATATTCTAACTTACAAGTCAGTAGGTAGCTAAATATTTAATGCTAAAATTCATGCAAATATATCTAAAAAAAGAACAATTCTTCTTCATAATTACTTTTATACTTACATGCTGATTATAAAATGATAATCTTTTGTACATATGTGCATATGTGCAATAAAAGAAGTTTACCGCTTTTAGTTGCATAATTTCTGTAGGCAGAGTGGACTTTTACATTAGATTTTTTTAAATTTGAGTAGGAATCTATAAGAATTACATTTAATTTGCAATTAAAATTGAACTTTGAATTTTAGAAATTTCAGATATTAAGGAAAGGATCTAATAACATAAGCCAAAAGGTTGTTAATATGACACTGAAAAAAATGTTTTACCCTGTGGGTATTTTCCCCCCATGGTACTCATTTCAAAGAGTTATTATAGAAAAAGATGTAATGCGGGTGTTTGGTTTTTTTTTTTGAAGATTTAAAAAATTTCAAAAAGGGTCAAAGTCTAAGTTAATATAATTGAATAATGTGTTCTTTCCTTGATTATGTTATTTTATGAAAAGCTAAAGTAGTCCCTTCATATGCAATTTAAACATGGCTCTTTGGGGGAGCTATTTCTGCTGAAAAGTAATTTGGAGCTTCAGACAATGCAAATTTATTATCTTACAGATCTGGATATCAGAAATCTGAAATGGAGTTCAATGGGTTATTAAGATACTGGCAGGTCTATGTTACTTCTGGAGATCCTAAGGGAAAATCAATTTTCTTGCCTTTTCTAGTTTCTAGAAGTTGCCCACTTCCATGATTCATGGCCCTTTCTGTCTTTAACACTATCTGTATCACTCTGTACACACAAGTTTGTATCACTCTGACACCAACTCTCCGTCTTCTCCATCTCACATATGAGAATCCTAGTGGGTACATTAGGCCCATGCAGATAACCCAAGATATCATCTCCATTCAAAATCCTTATTTTAATCAGTCTACAGAGTTGCTTTCTCCATTTCATGTAACTTATTCACAGGTTCCAAAGGCTAAGATGTGGACATTTGATGGTGGGGACAGAGTGTAATTATTTCACATATTGCAGGAGCCCTTGTACAGCTAGTATATAGTTTAAGAAAGAGAACAATAAAAGTCCTTAGACTCTTCCCAATTAAAACATCTGACATCCCCAGACCTATTCTCAATGTTTACATTTTTATCAGTTCTTTGATTTTTGTTTATAATTTACCACATGTATACATACCTATAAATATCATTTAATTTTTAATATTGTTATAAAATAGCATCCATATGCATATTTAATTTGTTAAAATTCACTATGTTTATCTAATATCTGAAACAGAATCATCATATTTAATGTGTTCCCTTTTCTTAATGAAAATAATACGGTATTCTTAAACTATTATAATGTATATAAATGTATTTCTGTTTTGAAATGTCATAGAAGCAGATTGTTCTTAGTTGAGAAAAGATATCTTTTAATTCTTCTTTCTAAGATTTCAAATCAAGTTTTTCTTACATGTCTCTACCATAGAGGAGTCTAGATCACTCATCCGCATACAAGTGTATTATATGGACAAAATGGGGAAGTGAAATAGTAATTCTGGTGAATAGGTTAAAATGTGAGACTAAATATTTATGCATTGCACAGGTATTAAATATTATAAAAAATGGAAGAATATCATAAAGTGGTATTTTAGAATAGTTCATATTGCCTGTGATATGGGTATACACACATACACACTTCTTTGTTCTTCAAAGAAATGCAGAATGTGGAGTACCTAGGCTGACTTTGTTAGTCACTTATCAAAAATTGATTTGTAAGAATTGATCATAATAGAATGGAAAATTTTCACATAGGCTCTTTTCTTCAGCATATGAATCACTTTGAAATAAAACATTGAGAACTTGTTAATTATTAAAAAAAATATCCAGAACTATTTTAATTTTCTATTTTTTACTTTGATTCCAGTATAGTTAACTTATTGTTATATTAGGATTTGCCACTCTCAGGATTATTTTTACTAAGGTTATCAATATTAAACAGAGCCAGCTTACTACAGAAATTTTAAAATATTTCCTGTTATTCATAATAGATAAATTAAGAAATGACAGTGTTTCTTCTGTTGTCGTGTCTGCATTTTAAATTGTTCAATGTTTCACATCTTACAGAATTTCCAAAATGCATGGCTAATTTCAAAATCCTCTCCAAAATTAGCAGTGTTTGAAACATAGCCTTATTTTTTTCTTTTTTACGACACTTGAATACGTTGCATATTGTTCAAATTAAAGTGACATGGCAAAGATTAATTATTGGGGAATTATCTCCTAACAGGGATCTTGTACAGATTGCTTTTGTTCTTTCATAGCCTATTTTTACTCTGAGAGTAGAAGTTACCACTCTGCTGCGGCAGGGTGAGCAGCTCCCTTTGGTCAATTATCAGACATCTGCTTTTTAATTACATACCACATATATTGTTAACAGTGAAATCTAAGAAACTTATTCATGGTCTGGTTTAATAATGTGTGCCAAGAAGTACCCAGTGATTTTAAAAAGCATTGAAAGGATCATTGTTCTTGAAAGCATATATTCTTGAAATAGCATTGCTCTAAATATGCAAACAATAGATATTTGACTGACAAATACTGAACACAAATTAATGACCAATTCAACATATCATGTTACTTCTCATTGTTAAGTAACATTATGAGATGCCTTTTTAATTATCTAATAAAATATATGCATGCTCGTACTGTGTCATTTTACTTAAATAGGATATATCATGATTATGCACATTGCTTTCTTTAATTCTAACACAATGACACCAGAGATCCATGGTTAAAAAAAAAAAAAGTAAAATCTGTGGCATATTTAAAAAATTACATACAGTTGAGTAACTAAATGGACATGCTTGAAGAGATATTGCCTTATGTTTTTTTTCTTAAGTAGTGTTTAAGGTTTATTACTATCATTATCATTATTATTCTTCTTACTTTCCTTAATATCTTCTTTGAAATCACTATATTTCACTCACATCACCTTATAAAGAGAAAATTTGTAGGTAGGCATATTGAACACTGGTAATGTATGTCTGTGGTCACAGTCTGGAGTCTTTAGGCCTATTAAATAAACTGCAACTTTTAATGTGGGAGTAGGATGATTTCCATATAAATCCCTAATCTCTCCCAAGATTTCTCATGTCTTTCTATACTCCTACATTTAGATGTTCAGATAACAGCATTTCTGTTTCACAGGCATTCATAAAAATATCATAAGGTGAAATAATCAGCCTCTTCCCTCTTGCCTTCAGAAGAAAATGTAAATACCCTTTGCTGGATAAGATCTGCTCTCTGAACTGATTCCATCCTCCATGCTTCATACATATTTTAGTCCACCATTGCTCTGCATCCTTCCTTCATAAACTAGAAACCTGAACCTATCCTATGGTTTAGTATCACCATAGTATTTTAATTCTCAGTATACACCATAGACTCTCACTCCATCGTGATCTTGTTTATATTGTTGAAAAATTATAAATAATCTTCCCTTCTCACTACCCCATGTAGGAACTTATTCTTTAAATCCCAGCTTATTTCATTCCTTAGTGAAAATGCTCATTCAAGTCAAGGAAAATTTCATGGCTTCTTTATTTCTTCCTCAATACTTAATGAGTTTATATACTTTATTTCAATGTATTACTAATAATTTATAATAATTATTTCTAATTATTGCTGTCCAGAAATAGTCACATGTTCTTGCTGAATTGTGAGGGGGTAAGAAGTGTATTCCTTTACTTTTCCTAGAAGTGAGGGAGGGATAACCAGATATCCTCTACTATGGTATAGCATCCTATACTGGTTTGAAACAAATCAGAACATTAATTGGTTGGGTTTTTTTTTAAGTTTATTTATTTTTGAGAGAGAGAGAGAAAGTGCAAGTGAGGGGAGTGAACTTAGATAAAGAAGGGGAGAGAAGCCCAAGCAGGCTCTGAATCATCAGCAACCAACATGAGGCCCCACATGAGCCTCCACGGGGGGTTCGATCTCAGGGTCATGAGACCGAGCACTGCCTTGGGCTTAAGATTCTCTCTTCCTCTGCCCCTTCCCCATTCTCTCTCTCTCTCTCTCTTTCTCTCTCTCTCTCTCAAAAAAAAAATACTTAGTGATGATAGTATTGATGTTGCTGGAAATCTAGAAAGCAGAGAATTAGGTTAAATGGATGGACCACATTCAACTCTATTTTGGATATTTTGGATATGGTAAAAGGAGTGCCTGGAATCAGTTTTAGGAGAGATGAGTATAGGAACGGCAACTTGTAGATTTCTATCAGGCATCCCATGCTAACCTTAAACAGAGGAAAATAACGCATGGTTGACATATGTGCTACAGGAGTCTAGCAACTTGAAAACCTGTGAAATAAAAGATATAAACTCTGTAGCTCTATTTAGTCAATTGCCAGTACAACTCAGGAAACATGCAAATGCAATTTTTAGTAATTGACTCTGAATATAGCAGTTTATACATTTGTGTTACAATTTTTGTAATTGTATTTTCTTCCATGGGCAAATTCTATTTTAATAGAAATAGACCCATTTTTACTTATTAAATGTGCATTTCTATAGAGACACTAAAGAAGGTAGAAATTGTTTTGTTGTTCTCTGGCAGAATCAGTGAAGAAAAGAATTTCTAATTAGCATATGTATTACTAGGCTTTTTTCCCCCCAAATAGGTATTCTTACATGAATTAAACTTACCTTAAGTTATATATTACCAGCTAAACTTTTACCCTAAATATATGTAAACTGTTTTAAATTTCAATAAAAATTTCAGGTAAGGCTATACATCTAAATATTTTCTTATATTAACAAACTTTCTTAAGTTTTAACAATCTGTTCTCCATAATCAGTGTGTCGGTGTTAGCATAGATAATAAGTATACACTGCTCACTTCCCCTTTCCATCCAATCTCCATGCTAAATCTCTCCTCCCACTTACACTGTGTGCTGTCTCCATCCATGTTTACAGATACACACCTTCTGTTTGCTGTCAACAACTATCCAAGAGTAAGATTAATACATTCCATCACTCTTTCACTTACAAACCCCACACCGACACAAAACCAAAAGATTAAAAATCTTAAAAATAAGTGCTTATTAAAATTTAAGCTTAAAGGAATAGTAGCATTTGTTCAAGCTCACATGGTAAGTTATGTTGCCTCTCCATTTACATTTTTGAAAAATGAGCTATACTTTATATGATTATACTGATTATACTTCTTATGCTTAGGTATAAATCATTCCCAAATATTGATTATCATTGATTATGCTGCTAGATTGCAATAAGAGTAATTTCAATAGAAAATATTTTGATGAATTTAATATGATTTTGTATTTTTTAGAATTTTTTAGCTTCCATAATGTTGTGATGTTCAAAATTACCATGAAACAAAATAATCATATAGGTTGCATTGCATATGAGGAAATTGGCATACGTAAAAATAAATAAATTACTTATAATGAATCTTCTACCTGTAACTGATGACTGCTAATCACCCATCAGCATTTATACCACTAGAAAATACTGGCTTCTCTTTGGTTGCACCACTATTTTAAATAAAGGAAAAGTTTTATCGCCAAGAGAAAAATGTTGAATATGTTGAAGGGGTTTTAATTCTTGCCTATGTGCCCAGCAATGTAAAGGGACTGTTAAAAACTTTGTTTTGAACTGAGAAACAATATTATGCTGTTTTACATATTTTATAAATTATGAAACTAATTCTTAAGAAAAAAAATAACAGTTCCATGGTACACACAAAATTATGACTCTGGAATTTCAATCCAGAGTCCTCTGAGTCCCACAGTACTGATATCTTTTTTTTTTTTTTTTTAGCACAGCAGTAATTGTAGATCAGGAAAAACTACATTGTAATGCATAAGGATAAGAAGAAATTCCTTAAAGCATGCATATGCTGACTATTTAGTTGTCCATTTTTACATAATATAGTCAGTAATTTTCAGTGAGAACAAACTGGCTTGACCTAATGGTAGTTTTCTCCTTCCCGATACTGTGGTTTTAATCTCATCATTCTAGTTTAAGTGTATAGTGTATTTCTTATTCATAAAAGGACTTTTCCCCCTAGTTTTATGGAGGTATAATTGATACTTGATTGAGATATAGTGTAACACTGTATAAGGTAAAGGTACACATTGTGATAATTTGATATTGGTATAAATTGCACAATATTTACCACAATAAGATTACATAGCAGTCCTTCTTCTCACATAATTACCATTTCATGGTGGTTGTTGTTGCTGTGGTGAGAACACTTAAGATCTACTCTCACAGCTGTTTTCTAGAACATAGTACAGTTTTCTTGACTATGTTGTACATGCTTTGCATGAGAACCCCAGAACTTACTGTACAGCTGGAAGTCTACATGCTTTGACCAGTATTTCTCCATTTTCCCCACTCTCAGCCCCTGTTATGCATCAATCTACTCTCTCTTACTAAGAGTTTGATGTTCGTGAAAATGACTTTAGATATATTACCATAAAATGGACTCAGGATATAGTGACAAACCTCCTATACTGAAAAACTCCTTCAATACAAACCTTTATTAGAAAATGGGAACTGTGGGCTTGGGTTTTCTATTTTCAGAATATATTTAGTTCATAAGTTCCACCAGATGAAAATAATATTTTGTGTAACTGGTTATTCTTTAATTGATTTACACATGAGAATCCGTTGTTAAAGTACTATCAAGCAGAAGTATCCCATAGACAACACTGTAACTTCAGACTGTGACAGTCCATTTTCTTTAGCCTTCCAAAGTTAGATTTGCTCCGGTGATGCGGTAGCAGAAGGAAAATGTCTTTCAGTATTAGTCTGTTAGTGGAATTCAGCCATATGTTTGAAGAGCATCTACCGTCTGCAGTAAAACCATATGAGACAACATGTAGATGTTATATTAGATGAGCTGTTTAATTAAACAGTCACTGCTTAATTTGCCTTTCATTTACCTTCCACTGGTAAATTTATCTTCTACAAGCAATACAAAACTATCTCATATGTGTCTCATAGGAGTTTCTGTAATGTACATACGTAAAAGAAATATCACTTTGTGTATGTCTGTGTATAGAATTTTGTGTATTCTATAATTTTCTGGATAGTTGAAATAATACAAGGAGGGAGTGACATAAATGAGTTCTGGAGTGATGGAGCCCAATCAAATTTTCCTGGGATGCTGCTCAGGCTTTTAAGTAGCACGGTGTTTGTCATATTGCCTCTTCTTTACATATGACCCATTTATGGTTGACAGTATCTCATTTATTGCTGTCCACAGTTCAATGACAGATATTTGCTGTCAATCATCAAAGAAACTTTTGCTTGACCATCAATATTCAGAGTTCTACAGATAGGGAAATGATAAGACAGGTCAATAAATAAATGGTGCAAGATAATACATGGAAATATAGGACTTGGGCTTGATTATTTGTAAAATAATTTCACTACAGAATTCTGTGTTAGACTAAATATGGCCACAAAATGTTTAGTGCTACCACTTTAAGAAGGGAAGCCTATTTTCCTGTATACTCACCTGACCTTACAACTTGATGTGCGGCAGCAATGATAATGTGATGAGGTTCTGAACCTCCTCCTCAGGAGACCTTCCAGCTTCTGCTCTCACAGTCTTGGAAGCTGAGACTTAAGGTGATGGAGGAGATTGGGAGGAAAGACCATGTAGAGAAGTCAGCCAGCCCAGCCCAGCCACCAGCTAATCGCAGGTGTACCAGAAAGCTCAGGTGAGAACAGCAGGACTATTCACAGAAAACATTTCTTTAGGCCACTAAATTTTGGGGTAGTTTGCCACACAGCCATAAATAACTGAACTTCTTCCCCTTGGTATTATAGAAACCAAAGACAATGTTTATCTGGTAATTCTGTACAAACTTCCCCAGTCTCTTAACTTACCATTAAGTGTGTATCTGAGTTTCTGTCTCCATGACCCAGCCTCACTTCCCAAATTAAGTAATGGCTAGTTCTTAAAGAATTTTGTTACTTGTATGAATAGTAAGCATTAATTGCCATTTAAAAAAGTGTTTATTATTTTGAGAGAGAGAGAGAGAGAGAGCACACAGGGGACAGGGAGAGAGAATACCAAGTAGACTCTGAGCTGAGAGCCTGACATAGGCCTGGATCTCACGAACTGTGAAATCATGACCAGAGCTGAAATCAAGAGTCAGATGCTTAACTGACTGAGCCACCCAGGAGCCCCAATATTAATGGTCATTATTATATAAATAATATTTATGAAAAATAGTGATTTTTATCCATACTTCTTAAACCATAAATTATAAATCTTATTTTGAAAAATTACTCATTTGTATTAAAATATATTCATATTAAATAATCCAAATGTCTTATTTTGTTTGCTTTTTAAATCAGAATTGAGTTCAATTTTGGAACAATTAAACCACATGCACCTGTCATGTTGAAACACTGTTGTCACTACAAATAATCCCTGCCTTTGTCCTGCTGGCCTTGGATATGCTTTACCCTATGTGATGCTTTTCTAACAGACATCAAAATACCAAGGGGGCTACTACATATTGAAGTCCCTTTGATAGAGCCACTCTGTTCAATTTGGTATATTCAACAAATGGCATCCACAGCAGCTGACATTTAAGCACACTGCAATATTCATAAGTGAACAGGGCCCTCCCGGGTTGATGATAGCCCAAGTTCCACTTGTGGCTCAGTGTTGGAAATCAAAATTATAAAGTAATTATAACCCAACTCGGGTATTTTCACATAGTCCCTTCAGACCAGATCTCAGTCTATTCAAGAGGCACTATACCAAAGGTCTACCACTTCTATGCTAATGAAATGGGATGAATGTTCCTTTTTTTGATCCAAGGAGTAAAAATCCATTGGTCCCTGGGAAAATTGTTTGGTTATTTAAAGATTCTTGTTTTTGTAGTTCATCCAAGTGGTTTAATGTCTTACACAGTGGGATAGCTCTGCGCCTTGAAACGAGACCATCCCCACCTGGGATTCTCCGGCTAAACAAAAGTCCAAATGTGGCCCAGGGATTTGTAGCCCTAGGATTAGAAATGTCACCTAAGCCTGTCATTGACAACTGCTTAAGTGAGGTTTCAGGAAATGGAGTTCATCACGATTGTAACAATTATAAGAATAACTGCATTTGAATTACCCTTTCCCATTTAATAAGGAAGTTAAGATTTAAATACCTTATGAAATGTTACATTGCTAAAAAAGGCAGAATTATAAAATTTATTTCAAGTCCACTGACTCCAAAACTATTCTGTTTCCCACTGTATTTTGATAGCTTTGACACAACTTCCTTAAACTGGACATATTTATCTAAGCTATTTTGAAAGGAATGATATATTTTAATTATATTTGTGTTCAAAAATCCTATAAATCCATGTTTACAGGCATTATTATGTTAGCCTTAAAATACTGGGAAATTAACATTCTTAAATGATCTATCTTCTTATACATATGCCCTGTACACAAACAGCCTGCATGTGAGGCACCACTTCAATATTCAGTAATCATCCATTTAGATTTTAGAAACGTGGGACAAATTTTTATTCTGCACATTTAGTTAATAGGTGCACAAAGTAAATCACTCTGGCAGACAGAACCCTGGGGCAAGGGGAGTGGAAAAGTTTTTCCTTACTTGTAAACCTCACTTGTAGTCCCCAGAGAAGACTAGAAAATAGGACCCAGCATTTCAAGTACTTATAATTCCTTGAATCAAAGTAGATACATAATCCTTATTATTATAATTCAATGCTCATGGGCTCTTAATGAAACATTTAATTGAAAATAGATTTTAAATTAGATGTGAAGTTTATAAACTTGTTGAAAGTGGTTTAACATTTAATAAGTTCAGAAGTATTTTTCTGAAAAACTTTAAATTTATTTGTTTCAAAATGCATCACTCATCCTAGTAATAATTCAGTTGCATAAAGAAGGCTGAAGTGCAAGTTTCTTTGCTAAAACCTCTGTCCTGTGTAGGGAGCTATTTGCAAAGAACACCGTGTTACCTCAGAATAAAAAGACGTTTAAAGCTATTCCATAGATGTTGGGTACAAAGTACCTTTTTATACTCTGACCCTGACATTTAATATAGAATTAAATGCTGTGTGTTGGGTTTATAGTTCAAAAAATCCTCATGGAAAAAAATATTTGGGGAAGAATTTTCTACTTACAGACCAGTTTAGCTTGCTACATTAGCTCCTCAGTCCCTTGGCCAGAATGGGAAGCATGTTTGTTCCTAAGAGTCTTAAGATCCTTACCTAAGAGTTCATTCACTCCTTCCCTCTGCCAGTATTAGGAGGGCATTTAAGGAATTCACTGGTTCCTATTTGTTGAACCAAACTTAAGCTTGTTACCTTCTGTTTTAACCCAAACTGTACTCAGTGCCTTCGAATAGTTCATTCCTAACACATTTTTCCCCCTATTTTAAAGTCCATGACCTGGCAATCTGCCTACTAATCCATTAACTCTTACACTATGCCTTGGCTTGTTTTGCCTATTTCCAATCAGGGGGTGGAGTTCTATCCTTAGGCCTTATACTCATAGAATTCTTCAGCAGACTGGTGGGTTGGTATTCATAAACCAAATCTCTGAAAATATTCAGTTCATTGTCTTTGTCCCATACTACTATATGCTTATAATTTCTATAAATATTGATAACGCCTAAAAAATAAATATAAATGCCCAATAGGTTGTAGTAAGCTGTCTTACACTCTCATAAACTATTTATCTCATTTATTACCCAGTAGTATCATATATATGTGTATATTTTATATAGAATGATAGTACATATATACACACATGTATATGTATATTACTGTATGTAACACACTGCATGTGTTTATAGCAATAAGTAACAATTATTTGAATAGTTTCACTCTATGGCATGCAACTTTCTGAGAAGTTTTCATGTGTCAATTCATAGAGGAAATATTACTTCACTTATTCATGCAGTTTATGTATGAAGAAACTAAAGCATAAAAGCACGTGGCATTTAAATCACCTTCTTAATTTCATGCAGACAGTAAATGACAAAATATGAACCTAACCCATATAAACTGAACTTTCCAAAGGAAAGATTTTATCATATATACATATATTCTAATAAAAAGTTAGAATCTTTGAAACCATACATGGCTTGGAAGATGGCGCTCTATGGTCTTGTCCTAGGAGATAAGATTTTGCCTTTGTTAGCAAGTTTCCCTGACAGTGCCTCAAGGGAATGCAGGTACTCTCTCTCTCTCTCTCATCACACCACATTTTCCTGCAGTCAGGCCTTAGCCAGCAAGTTGGAAGCGAAGATTGCTACAGGCAGTGCTGAGGATTGCCTCAAGCCTAGCTATCAGGCTTCTCGGAAATGGGAATGCATTAAAACAATTCACAGATCTACTTTCCAGGGAAGGCTTGGGACTGGGTGATGATTGAGGAGAATTTACTGCTTAACTCCCATATCCACAGACATTGATCAGTCTCCATGGTATAAAGCAGTATGATAGTAAGAACAGACCATAATTGTGGCTTCAGAAATAATTTTTCTCTAGTATGATTCTATTTTGACAATGATCTGGGCAAATTTTATTTTAAAATTTGTAGTTATACATGTTTGTATGATCACTTTTAACAATCCTTGTATATTACCATAACTTTTATAATATCAGCCCAGACTCCTCCCAATATCTTATTCTCAACTTTCAAAACATCTTCCACGTTGAGAAGTAATTATTTTTATTTTTTTTCCACTTGTGAGAAAAAAACAATAGGGTTTTAATCCTGAGACAATTGTGCTATTTCTTCTTATTTCCTTTTTTTCATGTTTTCTTTGGTGAAATACTGATAACTATTCAGTGTTTCCCCGAAAGTAAAACTCCTACATATTGTGTGGCCCTGCTCCTACTGGGTATTCTCATAAAATTTGATTTTATGGTTCTTATTTTCTTTTCTTTTTAAAAAAATTTTTTTTGTTTTATTTATTTCTAGGAGAGAGAGAGAGAGACAGCGTGAACAGGGGAGGGTCAGAGAGAGAGGGAGTCACAGACTGAAACAGGCTCCAGGCTCAGAGCTGGCAGTCAGCACAGAGCCCAACGCGGGGCTCGAACCCACGAACCGCGAGATCATGACCTAAGCGAAAGTCGGACGCTTAACCGACTAAGCCACCCAGGCGCCCCTTATGGTTCTTATTTTCATGCAAATTAATTTTGTAAATGTGGCTAAAACTTCTGAAGCAGTTGTAACAAATCCTAATGTATATGTGCCTATAAATATTATATATTTAGAATATTATGGCTAAATTATCACTCATTTCTGAAATTCTCAAAAGCCTTTCCAATATTTGTTGAAATAGTATATAGCATTTTAGCTAGCAACTTCTGTCTATGAACAAACAACCAGAATGGCTTGAATTTTTACTTGAAATAATTCCAAAATAGTTTCCTTTTTCATGATGCAATGCATTGCAAATCTGAACTCTCAGCATTATATAATAAAAGATAAACAGTAGGAGAAGAACAGGGAATAATAGTTTGATTAGCCAGATTCCAACATTTGGAATGAATACCTACACACACATAACCACACATATACACACATTTTAAGGGGTCAGGACAGCCCACAAAGAGGTGTAAATACCATTGGACCAACAGGAGATAATGTGATCTAAGGAAAGGTGTACATGAGGGGCAATAAAAAGTGTTAGGAAGTATATATAAGATTTCATTTTATAACCAATATAAAGTTAAGAAAAGAGGTTTCTTACTAAACAGTTGAAGAGGATAGAACAGCAGTTTATATTTGGGAAAATATAAAGAGTATGTGTTGGTAAAGGTAAAAAGGGGGTCAATTCTCAGTAGATGATCTAAGGGAGGTATCAAGGGCCAATGATTATGCTTTATCTTGGTGCCAGGTAGATACCTGCTCAGAATTGATCAAAGGGCCAACACAATCCACCTGTCACATTTACATTTTAAAAGAATATAGTGGCACATATATGAAGGGTAGAGATGGATGGGTCACATAGGAAAACAAGAAATTATAGTAGGAAATCCCATTAAAATCACTGTCATAATTTTTATAAATAATGGAAACTAATATAAGAAATATTTAGTAGTTCATATCAATGGATATTAAGGTTATGTTTACTAAGTGTATGCATACCTGTGCATGAAAAAGTTTGGAAAGGGCCAAAGATTTGCGTCCTGGCACTCAAAGGTTACAGTCCTGTAAGCCTGAAATAGTTTATTTGGTTTCAGAAAATCTAAACTCATGTCCAATCTCGTTCTTACTCCACCACATCTTTTGAAGCTGCTGTGAAGTTGTGATCAGGAATCGCACTTAGACTCTTACCCGTTTTCTAAGTCTGTTTTGCATTCTCTGGAGTGACTGATTTTAAATGACGTTATAAAAGAAACACTTAAACCAGCTTAGATTTTACATTCTGGGCACAGTATTGTTCAAGTATTTCCTTGGTCTTAGTTTATAGTTTCAGACTGATTAATCAGTTATTTCCTATGGATTCTTAAGGTAATTAATACAATAAACTCAACTTCATAAAATATGTTATAATTTAACATGAAAAAATTACTCTTGCTCAATGACGGTCATCTCTTCCCTTGTACTTTATCATAAGCATATGATATGATTCTTTTTAATCTTTCTCTTAGATTTACCACCTAATTGTTTTGAGAGTTTACAAAAAATCTGAGAAATTTAATGTGAAATTGTGGGAGTAATAAAGGCCAGTTTCTCTGTTTGATTTGATAAAGTAATTTTACATATAAAAGAGATTGTCAGGACTACATGCCATTTATTACTCAATTTTAGTTATTCCTTAATACTCCAATGAGGTTTATTTTAATTATCCACATATGTTCATTCAATACATGTTGAATTATCGAATGACACTGCAGCATCCATTCTAGGACAATTTGCTGTATCTTTGATGAAAATTTTTCTATGTTGAAAAAAAATTCTCTTTGATAGGTCCAAGTCTGATTGCTAATTTAGTCTCTTAGAATGTACCTTTAAAATAGCACCTTCTAAAAATCTTCCAAGCATTACATGATCTATCGTATGTGCTTTGATATTTTCTGACTCTTCCTTTCATTCATAGCATATATCTCAAATATAGTAACTTGTTTTTTCTCAGATTGGTTGGTTGTCTCCCTCTGATAAGCTCTGTTGAGGTCAAGACCATGTCTGTTTCCTCAATGTTATATTCTGAGCATCTAATACCAAATATAATAAGTAGACCAAAAAAAAAAAAATGCTTGTTTAATAAGTGCTAAGCAAGTCCAAGTGACTTTTTCAAATACATGGATACTATCTTATTTCCTGATTTTTTTTCCTTTTCCAGGCTAGTCATTCCTAAACTTTCTTATATGACAGTTTTGTCACCTATCTCCATCTTAATTGCTTGCTGGACATGTTCCAGGGTGTCTAAATGCTTTTTAAGTGTGTTCACCAGAAATGAATGCAATTGATTTCACCAGTTTTCTGTTTTCTTTCTGTTACGTGTTTTATTTTCAAAATGTTAACACTTTGATATTGTTAAACTGACATCTCAAGCTCATTTCAGATATTTTGAGACTTAAGTTTCGCTGCCTATGATTCAAACTCTCTTACCTGTTTACTGTACAAAGTGATACTCAAATATAGTATTGTGAGACATTCATTCAAATTTTCTCAACTTTTAAAATTGGGGTGGATTTTCATTGTTTCTAAATAACTCTAAGAGAACACATCATGAAGTGGTGGTTAAGATGCATGGTGGATACTTTAGACATTACATCTGCAAAGTAATCAGAACACAAGTTAAAAAGAAATAAAAATTCCATATAAGGTTTCTTTTGGAGAACTAAAAATCCTATCACAACTAACAAAGGGACTACTACAGTGTCAAATTCTTCCTCTTTTATTTTACTTTATTTTGCTTTAATAGAAGGTAGGAGGAGGGTTTGGACTCAACTAGCTAACATGTGTATATTCATATATTTGAACTATGTAAAATTTCTTCCTTTTACTTCCTTTATAAGCAAATGGCAGTCACCACCATGAAATGAAGACATTTGCAATGAACTGTTTACTTCCATTGTTGAGAGAGTATCTAAGATACAATACCAGAAGTTTTTGTTTGCCCTGGTGATGCTTCAGTGATTCTTCTCTGCCATTTAATGATATTTTCCAAAGATTACTTGACAGTAAGACAATGTAGGCAGAGTTAGCACTAGATTCCATTTTAAAACTGACAATGTGTTCACAACTGAACTTAGATCAATTCTTCCTAAAGTGGAGCCCTTATTTCACAATTCTCAAGAGCTACTTCAACCCATAGCCACTGAATACTTTCTTACTTTCAGTATTGTCTTGTAAAATCACTCGAGGATTAACAATGAAAGACTATGGACCAATTAAGCATAATGGACAGTGTAAGTGTTCTGAAGAGTCATCTTGCAATGTGTTTTCCTTGTAATGCAGCTCTTGTTTTTTTCCTTCTTTTTTGTTTTAAATGGAAAAATAATAACAAAAAACTCAGGTATGGCCAACCCATCCTTACAATAACAACAACAACAACAACAACAAAAACCACTACATTTGTGTATTTGTGTTTAGTGACTCTTAACAATATTGCTTAGTGAAATTTAGTTGACTGTGTATTTTTTATTTATTTATTATATTTAAAGTTTTATTTATTTTTGAGAGAGAGAGACAGCATGGGCAGGGGAGAGTCAGAGAGAGAGAGACACACACACACACAGAATCTGAAGCAGGCTCCAGACTCTCGGCTGTCAGCACAGAGCCCGACGCTGGTCTAGAACCCACAAACCTTGGGATCATGACCTGAACTTAAGTCAGATGCTTAACCGACTGAGCCACCCAGGCACCCCATGAAATTTAGTTAACTTTTTAAAGTCCATGTGCTAGTTGCTGTAAGGACTTAGTGAGAGACTTGATAAATGTGTTCTCTATTGATTATAGTGTCAGAAATGGTTAGAATAGAGCAGTTTCTAAAAGAGAACAGGATGTTATATAATTATGTTTCATAGGGAAATGTAAAGAAAGATAAAAACCCACACGTCAATTTAAATAACTACTTCATATTACTCCTTCATTCATAAAAACTCATATTTGTTTGTCATTTGTTTTGGCTTTCTCTACAAATACTCTGCTTCACTAAATTTTGCTCACTTTTGTTACTTTAAGACAAAATTTAGACCAAACAGTATTCATTTGTGAACAAACAGACTTATAATTGTGTTTATAATTCATACTAATAAGTGTCTAGCTCCACCGTGAATCCATGTGCAGAAGTTTGAGCTCCTCTGGCTTCTTGCAGGGTTCCTGGTGCTGTTCTCAGAATGTGTCTCCTTGAGTTTCACAATGGCGCTTTCAGTTCGACTTGACATCTGCCCTTATAGTTTTCTCCTGCTTTGGTTTTCTATGCTGACATCCCCTGCTCTGCTTAATTTGCATCCACTGCTGCAAAGTCACCAAGCACTAAGCAAACACCAAGGACCATAACTGAGTTTTTTTCACTCTTTTAGGAGGATGTTTGTCTGGTTCATGGCTCATTACTTTTGTGTGAACTTGCATGTTCTACAAGTCATCCCCAGTGAAGAAATTGCCCTTCACTCTTACACTCTAACAAATAGGAAACAAGATACTGTTTCTTGGGTTATTAAAACAGTTTTAACATTTACTTGTGCTTTGTAAGAGCTCCTTCTTCACTGGATTCTGGAATGAGGACAGTCTGAGTAACAGTTTCCCATGTTTAGGTAATTACTCTGAACCTTCTGAGCTGTTTTTACTCAAACTTAGGCAACTTCCTCTACATTGAAATGATTTGTTTTTCAAGAAGTTCCTAATGTAAGATATTGCCATACTATGTCCAGATATAATCAGACATGTTTGTATATTAAATGTGATTATTTCTTAGAAATCTATTTTGGATCCTCAGGACATATAGTATTATGAGCAGTGTGTATATACATCACCAATATTCTTATAATCATAACATTGCATGATCTATATAGAAAAATGTATAATTCCTTTAATAACACATTTTTTTCTACAGAAATTCTTTCCATTTGCAGGTAAGCATACAAAAATGATCCAATGTTTACTACATTATATTATTCCAAGCATCAGATTAGCATAGATGCTTTAAAATTTTTATTTAAATACTTCTTTCCACTGGGTCAGGGCCATGTCTATATTACTTTATACCTAAATAGTGACTGGCACATAATAATAAGTTAAACTTATAAAACAAATTATTTTTGAAATAATTTTAAATTTAGAGGAAATCTTCAAAGATAGTACCAAAAAAGCTTGTATATATCCTTTACTTAGGTTTCTGTAATGCTGGTATCTTATATAGCAATGATATACTTACCAAAATTTAAAAAATAAATAAATAATATTGGTACAATACTATTAAATAATCTGTAGACTATATTCAGATTTATTGCTCCCTTTCTTTCTTTTTCCTTTTTTTTCCTCCAAGATCCAATTCAAGATACCACATAACATTTAGGAGCCATCCAACCTGTGATGGGTTCACAAAATTTTCTGATCTTTAAGGACCTTGAAATTTGAAGAGTACAGGCAAGGTAGACTGCTCAAAATTTTTTCCTTATAGTTGATCTTCTTCCATTTAATTCTCATAAGCTTCAGTGCAGTTTCTTCATGTTTCTTGTGCTTGAGGTTGGCTGAGAACCTTGAATCTGTGACTTTAGCATTTTAATTGAGTTTATAGTATGTAGAGCCATTATTTATTCAAATATTATTGTTCCCTCCCTTTCCCTTTTTAGATTTCAAATATATGTGTGTGTGTGTATATATATATATATTTCAAGTGGCAAATTTGTTGTACAGTTCATTAGGCTTTTTATTTATTTATTTATTTATTTATTTTTAGTGTGGACTACTTGAACCCAAACTCCCATTTGGGATATCTTTTCCTCATATTACAGTTTTATAACAATATTATATTTGTATCTTCTTCATATCTTCCATATTACCTCTACTTAAATTTTCAACTTATAAAATACAATTATAATTCTAACATCTGTGTCAGTTCTCTTCAGTTTCTTTTGATTGACTTCCCCCCCTCCTCATTGATGATCTTATTTTCTTGCTTCTATGTATGCCTGGTAACTTTTTATTGGAGGTCAGACATTGTCATTTAAACATATTAAGTAAAGACTTTATTTTGGTTTTCCATAAAGAGTATTGAATTTTGTCTGTGATGTTAATTTACTTGAAATGAGCTTGATATTTTACAGTCTTGCTTTTCAGATTTATTAAGCAAAACCAGAGAAATGTTTATGTTAGGAAAATTGTTTCCCATGTCTGAAACATGAGTCTTTTTTTTTGTACTCAGCCCAGTGCTTCATGGATGATTTTTTCCATTCTGACTAATGGCCATGGCACCTAGGTCCCTCTCTACCAGGCATTAACTCATCTTTTGTGATTGTTTTCCACAACACTGGGCAGTTTCCTTATATCCTTGTGTTGATCATTACTCAGGTGAATCCTACAAATGTCTGGTGTGCTCTCTGTGCGGCTCCCTCTTCTGAGATGCTCTGTCCTGAGAGCTCTATATGCCTTAATCTCTCTTTACTCTCAGTTTTATCTCCTCAACTCAATGAAGTAATCTAGTCTAAATAAGTCTCCTCTCCCTGTGCCACAGCTTGGAAACTTCTTCAAAAACAGTTCATGGGTGCAAACACGGGACTCGTCTTTATCGCCTTCCATTTCACAGGATTAATGCCATTATTTGCCGGGTGTTCATTGTCTTGTAACCCATTTTCTCATCTATTATGTCTGTTTTTATTGTTTCTTGAGGTACAAGTCTAAAACAACTTCTGATTTAATAAGTCCTGAACTAAAATATTCATATATGGTATAATATTACTATATAAAGTTATATACTAATATGTAGAATAATGTATTAGTATATAATAAAAAATGTAGTATATTTAAATAGTAAGTTTGATATACTACTATATTCAATTTACCAGTGTTTTCCTAATTGACAGATTTTGTGTACTACTTATAACATACATTGTACCACACTGGGGCGCCTGGGTGGCTTACTCGGTTAAGCGTCCGACTTTCGCTTAGGTCATGATCTCGCGGTTAGTAAGTTCGAGCCCCGCGTCGGGCTCTGTGCTGACTGCCAGCTCAGAGCCTGGAGCCTGCTTCAGTCTGTGACTCCCTCTCTCTCTGACCCTCCCCTGCTCACGCTGTCTCTCTCTCTCTCTCTCTCCCCTAGAAATAAAACATTAAAAAAAAATTAAAAAAAAAAACATACATTGTACCACAAAACCAGGAATATACTTATGTTTTCTACTAAATTTTAGCTTTATTTTTGACATTTCTATCTGTGATATAATGATTTAATAACTTTTGTTAAGTAAATGAATTAAAACTCTCCAATATTACTTAAAATTTGTCAAATAAATTTCCCTTTTTCCCAAGTTTAGCTTAAGAGTCTGGCATTTAAAATAAAAAGAAAAATGAAAGCTGAAATGATAGCTGAAAACTATCTATTGTTACATGCATGCTTTAGTTCAAAAATTTATATAATCTTCAAACTAAAATTGTCTCCAAGAGAGTTAAAAAAAGACATGGAATAGAAGATGGAAAACAAAAGTCTTCTATTCCAATTTCTCTTTCTGATGAGAAAATTGAGACCTGCTGATTACAAATGACTTTGCAAAAGTCATGCTCAGGGCCATTGGTAGGACTCAGAACCATATCTGTTTCTCCAAGTTGCTACTTCTTTCTAATGAATTTCATCTAACCAAGTTCTAAAAATTGTTGTTGTATTTCTATTCCCTAATATCAAGTAAGTGTTCTATAAAAGGAAGAGCCTAGAAGTAATCCTTCTATATCATTATAATTAGGAGCAAAAGTCCAAAGCAGAAAGAATGAAATTTTATTCTAGTCTTACTTAGGCAAGGTGTAGGGCTTTGAATCAAGCTGATTTCTTTATTTTACTGACACAAAACATTATGACTACATGGAAAGGCAGACATTATCTTTATGGAGAAAAAGAGAAAGACCATTTTTATCCAAATAGGTAAATATATGATAGATAGTTCTAACATTCATATTAAAATTGCATTGCTCTTGAATATATTTGTGATTCTTGTACATTACATCAGTTTCAAGAAACCCTAGAAAACGATACATTTGAACTGTCACATAAGAGATTAATTCAAATGATTAGTCTCATAGGATTTATAAAGTAGTAAGTGTAAATCTTGATAAAAATTATTAGTTTGCTGATCTTAATAGTGCTAATTTTAGTTGTAGAAGAATCACAATGTTCTATAAAATTTTGTAAGTCAATTGAATTTCAATTGTAATTGAAAATAGCACAAAATCAAACCTAATGACTAAATTCAATTATCAAATCCACAACTTTATACATATATGCATGCATATAATGGCAGTTGATATAATTCTTCTAATTACTACTTTGACTACTAGCTCCAAAGTGTCATTGTATATCTTATTAACCTTTGCTCTACAGTTGTATAGAGAAAATAATTTAAAATTTAAAATCAATAAATTTGGCTACATACATACATAAAAAGAAGATAGGGAAACTAAAATTATTGCAGTAACCACTTATCATGCATCTATTACTACTTTATTCATATTTGTGAACATATGTAGTTTTATGTGATGTGTATGTATAGGCTTTATGTGAGACAGCTGTTTCTCCAAATATAGCTAATAATTATTAAAGTTAATAGTATTTTAAAGTGTAAGAAAACATTAATATAGATACAGAACCTATTGGAAGTGATTGTAGTCAAGAGATGTGGAAATAAACAATATAATCAAATATAATGATATTAGAGTAGAAATACAAAGACTACAAAAGACAAAATTTTAAAATTCCTTATCATTAAAATAGTTTATCATTAGATTAGAAAAGAAGGAAAAGCTTAATGTGGATATTATCTCTATTAGACTCTTCTTATAAACAATATAATAAGTTGTATCTTGATAAAAAGTTTCAAAACATTACTGTTTTTATATCCAGGGGAATAACTTTCTCCTTTTTATTTTTTTTAAACAGTATAAGTTCTAGAGTAATAAAAACAGACTTGAAATGTAGCCCCCACTTTAAATTTGTGGGTGTAATTTAAACTCTCTGAACTGGCTTCTTAATATGTAAAGTTGATGATACTGGAGAGATACCATACACATAGCAAATTGCCTAGTGCCCAACACAATAGATTCTCAATAAAGAATATCTATGAATTTTTCAGTAAATATTTATTGAATATCTACTTTACGTAAAAAAACTATTTTGGAATGTTTGGGATGCACACACATACAAACTTGAATGAAATGTTTGAACTAGTGCTTAATGTAATTATGTTTTTTGAGACAGACCAGGGCAAAACCTTTAGCAGCCATGGAGCATTGTTTTTAGAAAATACACTGACTGATGTATTCCACCTAATGTCTGTTCTGTTAGCTTAGTATCTGCTTTTGAGCCTGGTCGTACAGTGTAATTTTGTCTCTGTGACCACGAGTGTATGAGAGATGTGTCCTGGAACAAGACTGATGATCTCCTGAGATTTAGGCATCTTGCACATGTATTTGAGGTTCACAGTTCATAAACTAATCCCAGTCTATGCTGAGAAAGGACTCTGAGACTGCTCCTCTTAGGCTTGATCTGTTCTAATGTTTGCCTGGGCACTCATTCTCCTGCTGCATCATACCCTTTACCTTTATTAAAGCTTTTATGCATTTTGGAGTTTCATGAATCCTTTAAATTTCCTAACACTGTGTAACTGCTGCCCTTTTTATTTTTATTCCAATGTGATTACCTGTGTGCTAGTACATATTCTCTTAATTACCAGCTGATTATTGAAAACTTGATTATTATAGGGCATAGTGCTCTATTTTATACCCCTCTTAATGGATGTGTACAAAGTTTAAAATAAGCTTGTTAGGGGCACTTGGGTGGCTCAGTCCGTTAAGCATCTGACTCTGAATTTCAGTCAAGTCATGATCTCATGGTTAGTGAGTTTCGAGTCCTGCATCAGGCTCTCTGCACTGCAGTGTGGAGCCTGCTTGTGATTCTCTCTCTCTCTCCTCTCTGTCTCTCTCTCTCTCTCTCACCTACTTCCTCTCTTGTTTTCTCTCTCAAAATAAATAAACTTTAAATAATAAGCTTGTTAAATTCCCATGCCCCCCAAATTGACTGAGGCTTGGATTGTGATTACTTTGAATATGTAGATCAATTTGGGGAGATTTACCATCTTTCTGATATTTTTTTTCTTCTGATTTACAAATATTATATATCTTTTTACTTATGTATTTTAAAGTCTCACTAAATTTTATTTTCTCCATAGATGTCTTGGACATATTTTGTTTTATACACTCTTACTACGTATTTTTTTGTTTTTAAAAGTGTTATTACTTACATTTTATTTCTAGATATCTCTTTTTGAAATACAGAAATGTAGATTTCTGCTGAAGATTTTTAAATCCAACAAATTTGATATATTCAATTAGTCAAAATTAATTGAAATTTATGTCATCATAAATTTTAGATGGAATATTCTGTTTTATTTTTATATGTTCTGATACTGGCTATAAATAATCACATCAACTGTTTTTATAAACTTATTTGTTACTTGTATTTTTTACAAGTCTTAATATTAATTTTTTCTATTTTAATTTGTTTTTTTCTTACATGAACTTTAAATACAATGCATTAATTATTTGCATCTAATAATTCTGTTACTAGTATTACTAGTGATAGAATTCTATTAGTTTCACTTTTTAAAATAGTATGTTATTTCTTTGCACAAAATTTTGTGTTTGCTTTTTGTAGCCTGATCTTACATTCACCATCTGCCTGAGTCACAAACAGTCCAGAATCACTCTACTTTAATATCTTGCTTGAGGTCTCTTTTTGTGACCAATGTAGTGTGAGCTTGTTGCACAAATTTACGTGATTGCTGTCTTGACCTTCCAAAATCTCAAGGGTGATAGCAACCCACCAGCTAAAACATAAACCAAGGTTCCAAATAGTCAAAGTGCCCTCCAAGGCTAGGGAATTATTTTGTGGTTCAATCATACACTAAATTTGTAGCCCTTTATGAACTCAGGCATCTGGAAGAAATCTCCAATTAGATTCTCTGTCCTGTGTATTTCTTGGTTTTGTTCTTTTATTTTTTATTATTTCTGTGCTTCCTGCTGAGGAATGAAAACTGAAGTTTGTACCCAAGCTCAATACTAGTGCATGAATTTAGGTTTAAATCAGGTACATCTTACACTTGTACTTGACTAGCCTTTACTTAGTCTTTTTGTTCTAAGAAATCATTTGTTTCTGGCTGGCTTATTGTCTCAATTAGGACTTCTATAAAAACAGAATTTTTTCACTTTAAAAAAATTAAGTCAATATATCAAATCAGATATATGACACAATTTGAGATAGTGCTTGTCACATTGTAGAATATATGAATAGGGACCTTTAATATTACAAGTGATGTAGACTGTACAATCATATTTGGCTGAGAGATCAGGCTCTCAGTACCACCAAACAATGAAATCTTGCCGGACTTTTTTTTAAAATTGATTCTTTTAAAATCATTTGAATCTAAAGGATATTAACAGAATAGATATTTTTTAAGAAGTTTTCTCCTACACTGTTTATCATAAAGGAGGCCACTGAAGGTTTATTACAGGAATTTGAGAAAAAATAGTGTGCATTTTCTTTTGCCAATTAAATACTTATAGTTTTGTGATGATGGGGCTGTATTTTATGAAGTACTATGGTAAATAAGTCAATACAGATCTTACATAGACAATAGAAACAAAATGATAGAGCCTAGTAAAAAATGAGCAATAATGTAAAATATGTTTTATTAAATAATTCAAAAATATTAAATTGGGAAACTAAGTAAAATATATAAGTAATACAGTTCTTATCAGTGAAGACAAAAAAGAAAAGCAATAGCTAATTGTGACAGAAAAATATTGAACATTCAGAGAGGTTGCTGAAATAGCAAGTAAGCATAAAAAATGGGGGAAATGCAGTATTGAAGATGGTCAAATTGAGATTTTAACATCAGAAACTTGTTCATTTGAGAACTTATTTTGGGAAGTGAGCACATAATTACAGGGACAGTCACAAGTCAAAATAGATGTGTCATGCTCTAAAACCATTGCATGAAATCAAACCAAACCAAACCAAAACAAAATATAAAAAGAGATGTTAAATTGCTAAATGAGAAGTGGAATATAAAGTGAATATAAAAGGAGAAGGCAAATGATCCAGTGTTATGAAAGCCAGTTGAAGGTCTTGTACAATTTTAACACCCAGAAAATAAGCTACCTTTTACAAAGTGAGGTAACAAACATTTTATATCCTTCAAACTGTTAAACAAGACAGCTCTATGTGAAATTATTCATAACAATACTAGTTTAAAATATCCTCTGGCTTGCAATTACTGGTGTAGATATTTTCTAATTTCCTTCAAAAATGTCCATAAAGATGAATGAAAAGATTATAGGAGTTATTGCCAGTAAAAATTAGGATTGACTACTCACATCTTCTCCCAGAATGTAGGAAGGATCTTATCTAAAGAAATGATAATGAAGCTCATTGAAAAATCATGTTAGTAAAACATAGTCATAGAAATAGAATTAAATTGCCTACCTCAAGTTAGATAGAAATTCCATTTAACCTTCTATAAGTATTCCTTACAAATATTCATTTACCATGAATCCTCTTTTTGAGAATATTAGCTAAATTTTTACCCCCTAATCCTAGTATTATCCATTTTATACCTTCATTTGAAAACTAAAATCCAGAAAAGAGCCTTATATGACACATTGGCAATATAAGTTATAAATTCTATCATCAGAGTTCAACTCAGAAAAAAAAAAAAAAACACTCTATAGAATTTAGATGTGAAAAAAAATTATGCAGCATGTTGAATACAAAGAAAATCTGTGGAATGGCTCAAGGAGCCAGCTTGTAATGGCCTCTAGAAATACCATGCAGAACACACTACAGAAATGATAAACCAGGAGACCTTTTAACCCCGCAAGAAAAAGGGAGGTGGGAAATTCATAAACTACCACTCATATAATTCAGTGCAGGAACATATTTCCTTCGATGATATTCAGAGATAAGAGAGCTGAGATCAGAAAGGCACAGACACAACTACTATCATCATTTTCACTTAATCCTGAAGTAATGTCACTAAACATCTACTGCAAAAAATATTTCCAAGCACCAACAATCTTTTCTGACAGGGTCAAATAAGTAAATGAAATTGTAAAAGGGCCTACCATCCCATCAGATGCTGTATCTGCTTCTGTGTGCTCTTTAGTGTGTGTGTGTGTGTGTGTGTGTGTGTGTGTGTGTGTGTTGTTTATTCTTTAACTGACTCTTAATCAAATATTTGAATTCTGTATTCTAAAGAATATATTAGAAGTTATCTACTATTGCCTTACAATTCCAATCAAGATTTCAGAATAACAAGGACAGAATTTACCCTTCTTCCCAAAATAATAAAAATAAAATAAAACCAAAAAACGCACAAAATATAGGAAACAATTTTAAAACTGGATCTCCAGCAACAAGGGACAAGAATCTTTGAAGAAAAGATCGTAAATAAAAAAGCTCAACTCTACAGCTGTCCCAGTTTACTGTCTTCAGAGAATTTTCAGGTTGTTAGGAGTAAGAACAACTTGGCATACTCTCTAGATCAAGGAGTCTGAGATGAGAGTCCTAGAAGAGTAGGGAAACAAAAGTCCATAGAATAGTCTATCAGACAGGAGGTAGCTACAGAGCACCCCAAAGATATGCGTAGGGTGCCAGTCAAGTATTGAATTAGTTCCAGCATTCACATGAGGAAACTATCCAAGGTGTGTTGTCAGTCACAAAGGGGGATGAGTCCCCTTTGAGAGGTCTTTAAGGATCACTCTAACGTGGTAAGAGATTACACTCAGAGAGGAATATAAAATTATTTAATACACTCACAGGTCTTAAAGAGGGAGGCATAACAAAGGGCCACACAGAGTCACCCAGAAGCCCAGGCAAAGTTAGGCTATGTGAGGCCGGGAAAGAGCAGAACAAGGACCTGTGGACAGATGCTTTAACTGAGAGCAATAGATGTGGTAGGTGGCGTTTCCCAGGAGGCATTCTTACTGGGTAATTTAAATGGAACTGGATCCACATGGAAAGGAAGGAGTAGTAAAATGGAGACGGCATCAGGAGTCTTACCTGTTGAGCCTACACGTTGAGGATGGTTACCCAGAAATGGATGATAACTATAAATTCAAAACAAGTAGACCAGGTGATGGCATTTGGAGAAGACTTTGTGGCAACAGATGACAGCTTTACATTACAAAGAGAGAAAAAACTACATCCAAATGACTTGTAAGTAGCAATTTTTGGCACTGGACACAATGCCTTTTCCATAGACTGGCATGACAACAACAAAAGCATTAATTTACATGATGTTGAGTCTTTCGGAAAGTGTTGCTTCAGTGGTATAGAATAATTAGCCCAAGACTGAGCACCAATTAGACCTAGCTAATCCTAAAACCAAAACATGAAGGCATCAAAATCTTTTCAATAATTTATTTTAGCATTTAAGAAAAAAGTTAAACATATCTGAGTAAAAAACACCCAGCTCTCAACTTCGTAAAATATATCACATGCAGCATATAATTAAAGATTGCTTGGCTTTTATAGGGAAAAAAAAATGACCCATAATAAGAGTAAGCAATCAATAGAAATAGACTCACAACAGACACGTGTATTGGAATTAATAGATAAGGGCATTAAAATACTTACTATAATTGCATTCAGTGTGTTCAAAAAGTTAAGTAAAGATCTAGAAGATAAACAAAAAATCAGAAACAATTTCTAGTGACAAATACTGAGATAAAAAATATAGCAGATTACATATTGTAGAAGAAATAATTAATAGGCCTGGTATTAGAAGGCAAATAAACTATCTAAAATGAAACACAAAGATAAAAAAGAATTGAAGAAATGAAAGGACCTTCAGTGGGCTATGGGGCAACTTGATGTGGCCTAAGTCATAGGCAATTAGAGTTTCTGAGGGACAAAAAAGAGAAGGGAAACAGAAATACTTGAATATGTAACAGCAAAATATGTCCCAATCTTGAGGAAAGTTGTAAATGCATAGATCCATAAAACCACAGCCAACTCAAAGCACAAGCAACCAAAAGATAATGACAACTCATACCAGAATGAGATTGCTCAAAATTCAGTCATAAAAATAAAATTTTAAAAACAGCCAGACAGGAAGAAAAAAAAAAGACATGTCACAGAGGCATGAATATAAGAATGACATTAAATTTTTTATTGGAAACTCTATAAATACAGAATGACATATTTAAAATACTGAGAGAGATTTAAAATTTAGTAAAAAAGTGGCTCTAGTATTCTATACCCAGCAAAAATAGATTTCAAGCAAAGCTAATAAAAAAAGGTTTAGAGCTACAAAATCTGAAAAAAAAAAATACCACCAGTTGACTTCCTGTATAAGAAAGTTAAAGGAAGTCCTTTAGGCAAAAGAAAAATGATACCATATAAATGTCTGTCTCTGCATAATGGAAAGAAGAGTACCAGAAATGTCAACTATGAGGGTAAACATACAGTTTTTTCTTAGTTTTTTTAAAGTTTATTTTTTGAGAGACAAAGGTGGGGGTGTGGGTGAAGGACCGGCAGAGACGGGGACAGAGGTTCTGAAGTGGGCTCTGCACTGACTGAGAGCAGCAAGTCCATGCAGGGCTTGAACTCAGGAACCGTGAAATCATGACCTGAGCCAAAGTCAGATGCTCAACCGATGAAGAGCCTAAGTAATGCCATTTTGAGATTAAGGCGCCCATTAGGAGCAACCTCGGGCTGCACGTAACCCCAGTTCCAGGAAAAACTTCAGCTGAAGCCATCCCCGGACCACCCTCAGGTCAGCCAATCAAAAGAAGCTAAGAAAGATAGGAGAAACATTCCTGTGGTCTGAGTCAGGGTCTGGGGACTATAGATAACTACTTTGTACAAACTAGCCAATCACTCACTGCTTGCCTGAACCCCACATGGGCCCTTTGAACTCACCTCATAATTGGTCATTTTCAAAGGAGTCTCAAAGCTCATGATTCGGTGCTGCGAAAAGTAATGGACGCCTCACAGGTACTGAATGGTCAAAACTGTTACCATGGGTACTGTACAATTATGATTGGTACTTATGTGATGATGCTATGCATACTACATGTGCACTGTAACACCCCCATCCCTTACCCCATAAAAACCCTGATCGCTGTTTTTCAGAGCTTCACCCTGCTGCCACTGTGCCGGTTGATGGGTGAGCCTGTGCTCGAGCTTGTAATAGAGACCCTTATGTACTTGCATCGGTGTCGGCTCCTTGGAGGTCTCTGGGGACTCGCGATTCGGGCATAACACCGATTGTGTGACCCAGATGCCTTATTGTTTTTAAGTGGTAATTGAATCTTTGAAGCAAAATAACATTGCAATCTGAAGCTTATACCGTGTAAAAGCAAATTACTATAGCAATAATATAAAGAAAAAATGATAGTAAACTTTCACAAATTTCTTACACTATAAATGAAGTAAGTTAATATCACTTCAAGGTAGAATGTAGTAAGTTAAAAATTCAACTTCTGGAGCACCTAGGTGGCTCAGTTGGTTAAGGCTTCGGTCGTGATCTCACAGTTCATGGGTTGTAGCCCCGCATCAGGCTCTGTGCTGACAGCTCAGAGCCTGGAGCCTGTTTCAGATTCTGTGTCTCCCTCTCTCTCTGTCCCTCCCCCACTCATCCTCTGTCTCTCAAAAATAAATATTTAAAAAGTTAAAAAGATTCATCTTCTAAACCTAAAAAACAAAAAGATCTAAAATTAGAAAAGAAAGCACTAGATTCATCCAAAATATGGAATACAGTGTCTGGGCAAAGTTTTCGTGATGGCTGCTGTCCCCTGCCCTTGCTATAGTGCTTTTCCAGCAGTGACCTCAGGCTACAGACAATTGTTTTGGCCTTCCTCTTTCAGATTAAAGCATGTGCTCAATGGGAAAGATATGGAGGATGTATATCTGAGAAAATAGGTCTGAAAGGAGCCTTAGGCAATGGCTGTTCTTTCTTCCTTCAGGCAGCACTGGGAGAAGGGTCTTAGGATTCTCCCTACTGTTTCCTGTGACTACCTGATAAATTTCTTGGAAAGCCTCCCAGAGGGTGCAAATTCCACTCTGTCTATGGTGACTAGATTCTTCACACTGTTAAGCTAGTCCATTAATGGTCCAAAGCAATTTGTTAAGAATTTCTGACTCCTTTCAAAAACTGATATGTCTTTTAGCAGGATCTGCTTCAAGTAAGCAAATTCTCAGGTCCTGTTTCTCACTGCAGATGATAGTGTCGCTCAGAGTAATGTGTCTGTGACCTTAGTTACTTGATTCATTCAAGAATATTCAAAAATATCTTAATATTATTTAAGATTTTGAACATTGTTCTTTCTGGTTCTCTACATTTCTGAGCTGAAGTCAGAATTTGCTTCATGAACTTTCAAGCTCCATATTCAGGGGTATACATATTTAGGATTATGTTTTCTCATAGAACTATTTCCTTGGTCATTCATTAATATTTGTTTTTTCTTTCTTATGATTTTGAGTCTAATTTGTCTGATAACAATATAGTTACTTTAGATTTCTGAATACCATTTCAAATATATAACTTCTGCCATCCTTTACTTTTAAACTATGTATTTATGTTTAAAGTGAATTTCTCATAGACAAAATATACTTGAATCTTCTTTTATTTAAACTTGACAATCTCTGTCTTAATTGGTATCTTCAGGCCTCCAATAGGATTATTGACACTGTTGGTAAACTCTATCATCTTTTGTTTTCTATTCATTGTTTTGCCTCTATTATACTGTTATATTTATAATTTTATTTTATTTCCATATTGATCTATTATTAATATTGTTTATTAAAGTTTAATAGCTGGCTTGGGCTTAATTATACATTATACTTAACAATCTAGTTTCAAAAAATTTTAATTAGCCTCATATGCATTCTAAGGATCTGACTCAATTTCTACTCTAGACTCCATCTCTCTGTTTGTACTTTGTACTTATGCTGTTATTAATTGTAATTTAACATATGTTCAAACCGTAATACATCACTACTATTTTTGCTTTGGACAGTGAGTTTTCTTTTAGAGCAATGAAAATATGGATTAAAAAGCTCCTTAATTTTTTTCTTTTTCTAGTGCTCCTCAATTCTTTGTATAAATCCCAAATTTTCTCCATTACAATATTTATCCCTTTGTCCTTTAACATTTCTTGTTGTGCTCTGATCTGTTGGCAGTGAATTATTTTGGTACATGTTATTTTTCTTTGTTTGTTTTGCCATAATTGGCCACAGACCTTATTTATGCAGTTTTGAAAGATATTTTTGCAAGAATTCTGGGTTGACAGCTTTTTTCTATAGCATTTATATATGGAATGGCTTTACATAGGTCACTCCATTTTCTTTTGTTTTGCATGGTTTATGATGAGAAGCCTACTTTTGTCTAACCTATATTCCTCCATATGCACTAGGCTGTGCTCTGCTCCACTCTGGCTCGTTTCATAAGTGTTTCATTTGTACTTTGTGGTTTGTCACTATTTTTGGAATATTGCTTTACCTTTCTATCTTTTCTGTGATTCTAGTTATAAGCATATTAAACATTTTTATTCATTCCAGAACATTCAAAAGTGTTTATTTTTTAACTATACATTTTTTTCTTCTAGTGTTTCAGCTTGGGTAATTTCTTTGAACTTATTTTCAAGGTCCCTGATGCTTTCCTCAGCTAGATTGAGTCTAGTGATACTGTATTTTTTTCATTTTGAGCATTTCCATAGACTGGTTATCATAGCTTCTGTATCTTTGGTCCAGTTACCTATCTGATAGATCTTGCATGCAATCAACATTTTTCAGTTGTCTTTAACATATATATTTCAACATTTTAAATTCTCTCTCTGGTGATTCCAACATCTGTCATGTCTGAGTATGTTTCTGTTGATTTCACTGCTTTTGGCAGTGAGTTATTTTTTTTCATCACTCCATAGGTTTGGGCTAATAGCCAGAAATGGTGTGTAGGAGAATATCCTATATCTATATGCTTTTGTGTAGGCAACTATTTCTAAAAGCCTGAAAATGAATAAATCCTTGCCTTTAATAACAATGTTTTAGTCAGTCTAGCTAGAAGGTGAGCTCTGTCTGTGTTGCTATGGTTAGCCTTATAGGACTATAGGTTTAAAACTTTTTTATAACACTATATGTTTAGTGTGGAGACTTGTTGAAAAATGATTGTCCTCATTGAGTACTCCACACGTAGTTTTGGGTCTACCATTTGCACTAAACCTTACAAAAGAATGGTCTCCCAACACCATTCCACTGTATATTCTTACTCAAAATTATCAGCTGATGGTGAGAAAGGAATTGGGGTTGGGAGTGTTTTCTGTAGTTTTGATGAAACCTCAGTTTTGGGCAGGCATCTTGTCAGGAGATATCTGGATAATGACTTTCTCAATGTCACTGGTCTTGCCCTTCCCCAGCAGTAGTTATGGGCTTGACACATAGTTTTGAACCTCCTCATTAGACTTTTCCTTTTGTTCTTTTTATAGCAGCAAAAAGATTTTCACTGTGCTCTAAGGATATCAGTATTTATTGTTCATATCTCTTTAGGAAACCTTTCTTTTAAATAGAAGAAAAGATCTGGACAAATTTTAGGTCTTTCCTGCAGTGGCTGTTTTTCTCATCCATAAGATCTGTATCATGATGGATGCTTCTTAGGGCTCTTGTTCGTGTGTGTGTGTCTGTGTGTGTGTGTGTGTTACGCGTGCACACATACAGGTGCATGAGCATGCCATACATCATTTGGCCTTAACCTATTCATTAACAATATTAGATAAATATTTCTCACTGGTGTCTGACTGATTTTGTCCAGTTAAGCAAGCATGGCTTGTCTCTTCTCTCAGGCCCAATTTTTCTTTAGTTTTAGAATGGGTATTTTGTTTTGTTTTCTTTTGTTTTTTGCTATTTATTGCATTCAACAAAATCATGACTTCTAACTTTTATTGTGGTGGTTGTAAAGGTGGGAGTGATGGTATTTCCACCTTTTCACATTCTGGGAAGTAATCAGAGTGCTGTCCTTGGTTTAAAATATACCTGCAAATTCTTTGTTTCTCTCCCATAAGAAAATGGAGTGTAAATTTCTTTCTCTTAAATATAAGCCTGCTTTCATAATTTACTTCTACAAAATGAAATGTAGGAAAAGTGATACTACATGCTTTTCCAGTTTAAGTCAGAATAAAAGATAGTTTCTCCTTGTGTAAATTCCTCAGATTTTTGTTCGGTGAAAGCCCTAAACCCCTGCAAAGGATGCTAGCTTATTTGAAGCTGCTATGTGGTAGGTAGATCATGTAGAGAAGAGATAGATGGGGACACTGAAGGAGCTTCCCTAGCAGTGCCAGCCTCCCACCATTTGAATCTTCCCAGGTAAGACATGAGACATCTGAATGAAGAAGCAATCAAAATGATTCTAGTTCTTGGTATCATCTGACAGAATCCACATGAGACCCTAAAAAAGCCATTCAGTCAAGCCACCTCCAAAATTCTAACACAAAAGCCATGAGAGGTATTAAATGATTGTTTTGAGCCATGAAGTTCTATGGTGACTTGGTACACAACAATAGATAGATGACATAGAATTTTTCTTATTAATTCCAATTTACTTAGAAACTCCACTATAAGTCTATGTTGATTGCTTTTTGGAAATATTCTTAGTGGGTTTTTATATTTCATTTAAAATGAACAGAATGAACATGATCACTAGTATGATAATAGCATTCCAGAAGCTGTTTAAAGTAACAGAAATCAGTTGCATTTTTCCCAATTCCTTACAGTTATGACAGAAGTTCTTAATTTTGGATAGTGATCCTGTCAGTTTGCATAAGTAGAAATAGAATTATGCAATATTTGGGATTCAAATATTTAATTAAATATTGAGTGTTATTTAAAGTAACACCAGAAGAATCATAGACATATCCTTTACACAGAAATTTACCTAGGTTTTGCCCAGATCATTCCCTTGCCCTGAATATTTGTCAAATCATTTTATAGAGCAACTGTTCCCTGATTCCCAGATCTATTTTAGAGTTCCTTTTTGTTCTTTCATAGACCCATAAATTTCACTCTTTCAAACTCTCCTATAATTATCTGATTACCATATTGAATAAGCTATTAAAAGATAGGAATTATATCTCATTCAGTTAATATCAGAAACTGATGAATGGTAGCCAATTGGTATTTGCTGACTACTGAATGGATTATTATATGAATTTATCAGGTAAAACGTCAACCTCTGTAGGCAGCAGATATAGAGTGGGTCCTGATGTTTTTCCTTTTATTTAGATCCTTGTTACTCATGCCATAGAATTGCAATGAAAAGAAACTGCTAAAGTATTTATTATTTTTCTACATAGTATTTTTGGTGTCCAGAGCAAAAGACGGAGACACGAAGTTTGATAGTATCTTGGTACAGACTAAGTTTTCCCAGAGGAAGGTCTGAAATATGATGAGCTTTGATAAGGGTTAACATAAGCAACTGTATTTGATGCTCACACTACAGATACTACAAGTAAATGAAACCAGAGGTGAACATAACTTTATAACTTTTGAATATGTTTGTAAGGGAAACATTCCCAAATCAATTTATATCTAGGAATAGGAGTGAACTACCTAAGCCTTACATTGAAACCTAGGTAGATACAAGAAAAAGGAAGAATAGAACTTGAAAGTAATTTTTTTAGAAACTATTAAAAATAAGGTCTTAAATTTCTTATAATAATTATTCTATCATTATTAAATGTTCGTATTTTTAACTTGAGGTTATAGTTTAGTTAAAACTTACACCTCAAAAGAAGAATGAGAAAGTGGACAATTTCAGTAGTTTTATTTTGTTAAATTGGAAAGGCTATACTCAATTCCAGTATAGATGCATGTTAAAAACATGTCCACAACAATTCTTTTCTATAATTATTCTTGGTTCTGGCAATAACCTCATGAAATAATCAACATGAGAAGTCTCAAAAGGTGTCAGATATATTTATTATCTTATACAACATGTAATTTTTAGTTCACATCAGAAAAGTAGTTTGTACGTTTTGCTACAGATACTTATTTGAAGTCATACTGTGATTCTTCAGTTTGCTTTTTTATTTGTTTTGGTCTAAAGAAGGACTGATTTCTACATTTTTTTGTATTGACATGTATCATTTTTCCATTAAATAAATATTTTTTTAACTCATCATTGTTTTAGTGTTTGGATGACCTAAGATCATTGGAATCATCCCTTCTATTCTGCATCTAATTTCAAGTATCCTGAATCAATTTTATAAAAAAAAAAAAGCATCAGTAAAAACCAGTATATTTGATTTATGTCTCAGTCCCTTGTGAAAGGTACTGAGAGGACTCAGGACTTTACTTTGAGTAAATTACTCAATTCTTTTGAGCCTATCATTTTGTTTGTAAAAAGGGAAAGGTCTTTTATGCGATTGTTTCAGTGAATAAATTAAATAATACATACCAAACAGTACTGTGGTAGACAGACAAGAGATGCATGGTACATTTGACTAGCTTTAGCTCTTTACACCATAGAAACAAAGTCCTTGGGTGATATGTCAGGGTGGCCAAGTTTAGGAATTTGAAGCCAAATGTCTTACATTCTAATCTCATTATCATAAATACATTGGTTGTTTTGTAACTTTGAACAATTGACTAAATGTATTTTTAATCTCAAACATTATATAATGAGAATAATAGTATGGGAATAATAGTAGTAACCTCCACCTTATGGACTTGTGAGATTTGATTAAATTAGTGCATATATATTGCTCAGAAAATTCTGGAAGATAAACATTCAAAGATATCAGTTGTAATTAATTTGTCAATTAATAATATGTGATTGATAGCTCCAGAATTGGAGCTATGAAATTTGATTGAATTTCTTTATTCAAAGAGTGTGTTTAAGTTGGAACATGAACTATGTACATAAAAAAGCTATTATTTAATATTATCAAAAAAGTTTATCTGTAAAATAATTTATAACAGTTCATTTTTTTTGCATGTTATATTCAACACTTAGAGCATATTAAAGTCTCAGAACTATCACTTTAATTCTCCATTACAGAACTTACTCTGTCCGGGGTCCCTGGGGCTACCCAGACTCAGCAATTTGCTAGAAGGACATAAGAGAGAAAACCTGTTATACTAACAAGTATGGTTAATTATAGTGAAAGGCTGCAGAAGAAAATGGTACTGCATAATGAAGTCCTAGAGAAAACACCTAAGTGTCTATCCCTAGGGGAGTTTCTCAGGGATACATTTCATTCAATTAATTCTCCCAGTGACAATGTATAATGTTGGCCCGCATCTTTAGGCACACAAAAAACACTCATTTGTCATAAATACAGCATGACTCAAGGCCTGAGGCATATAAAAACACTCATAGACAAAATATTCCAAGAACTTAGAGATTATCTGCCGGTAGCTGGCCAAAGGCCAGTTCTCAAAATAGGTCTTTCTTTAGAATATGTAGAGTTTGAACAATCCAGGTCTGCTGAGTTAACATTTTACTGACAATCATCCTCTTTGTATAATTCTTCGTAATATTTTCCCCATTTAGCTATTCCTCCTCAAGTTTTCTCAGTATCTTTAATAAACTTGTTCTGTATTAAACCCTTATATCACTAATTATTCCTATAGTTTATTATTTCCACCCACTTCCCATCAATTAAAATATTTGATGCTTTTTTACATATGATTTTATTTTCTGGTTTCTATATATTCAATATATGCCTCTTTTTGTAGGCTTTGTTGTCTTTTCATTCTAATCAACAGTTCTGCAAGGGGACCACTCTAGTGCATTAAAATTATTTGACCAAATTATCTTTATCTATTTTGCTAAAACACAAACTTATAATGCCTAGGTTTTTAAAAAAATTTTTGAGGTATAATTAAAATATAAAATTGTAACATTCTTAAAGTGGATATCATGGTGATTTGATATGTGTAACCATCTACTTAGTTAACAAATTCATCACCTCACCTCATATATTTGTTTGTGAGAATATTTAAGTTTTACCCTATTAGTACATTTCACTTATTCAATACAATGCTATCAACTATTGTCACCATGTTTTACGTTAGATTCTCAGAACTTGTACAGAATCTTATAGCTGAAAGTTGACATCCTTTTGCCAGTGTCTTCCTATTTTCCCCAAACCCCAGCTCCTGGCAATCACTTTTTTACTCTGTTCTTATGAATTGATTTTTTTTTTTTTAAAGATACCACACCTAAGTTTTACCATACAGTATTTGTCTTTCTCTGGCTTATTTCACATTGAATAATATCATCAAGGTCCATCAATATCATCACAAATGGCAAGTTTTCTTTCTTTTGCTATATATATATATACATATATATATATGCATATGTATATGTATATATATGTGTGTGTAAATTATATATATTTATATTTAAATAATCTCACATCTTCTTTATCAATTCATCCAATGACGGAAACTGAAGTTTGTTCCATATCTTGACAATTGTAAAAAATGCTGCAATCAGTATGGGAGTACAGGTATTGCTTGATATCCTGTTTTCATGACTTTTGGATATGTACCCAGAAGCTGAATTGCTGGACCATACGGTAGTACTTTCTTAAATTTTCGAGGAAACATTCATATTGATTTCTGTAGCACTTGCAAATACTGACATTCCCATTGACAGTGTATGGGGAGTTTCTTTTCTCTGCATCTTTGCCAGAACTTGTCTTTTTTTTATGTTAGTCATTCTAAACAAGGTATATAGACTTGCTAGTATGTTCGTCACAAATACTACAATGCTGTATTAAATAATTTAAAAATGGTCCAATATTTAAGAATGAAATGGAGTGGAGGGCCCATACTGAGGAGAGAGAGTGAAAAATATGGGAATTTGAAAAAAAGGAGGGAGTTGGTTATTGTTTTAGTAGCAGGTACAAGTGATGGAGGGGAGATTTTTGCCGCAGAGTTACTAAAAGTCTAAGAAATTGGCATCACCATTTATTTTAAAATATAGAAAAATGGTGGGGCTGTCAAGAGGAAGATTTTCTGAAAGTTTATACAAGTAACATGTTTCTTCTAGACATCTGCCCCAAGGTAGTAAGCACACTGAAGTCAAGTTCTCCACTCCAATAAGAGGTGAGTTATTCTTCCCAGAATATGAACAAACTAGAATCTAGTACTGAAGACCTTAAGGACATCAGAATGCTAGCGTGCAGCCCTTTACTGAAAAGGAAAGGTTTGTAAGTAGAGTGAATGATGAAAACGACTGGCCTTTCTTCTTTAGCTCCCAGAAACCTGGTATTATGATTAATTCTAGCACAAAAAGATATAAAAATGTATAGAGATGGTTAAACAAAGCAGAAAATATAAGCACAACTCATTCTAAAAGATGGAAAATGATGTGAAGTCCCAAATCATCACAGTAATGTACACTTATTAATACCAACATAGTGTAAAGTTATTCTGATACAATATTTTAAGATCGATATCATAAATTTGGAGTTAATATTACAGAGGAAATATTAGAGTTGGAAATGTTGGATTTGAGACTATAGTAATCAAGGAAAAGAGAACATGGGGCAGGGAGGTTTCATTACATTGTAATCCCAGTAGTGTAACGTAATGAATATGAATGTATGATAACTTTTGCTAAAATCTATGTGAAAGTTTAGAAGATGAATAGCTTTTGTAGAGCAACTCCTATAATCTGTGGTCAGCATAAAGGAATGATGACTTGGTTCCACGTAGAGAAATAGCTGATTGGAATTTTAAAGGGTTAGGTTGCTATAATCTATTTATTGATCATTTAATATAGTTATTTTGACAATGTCAAAATCTACTGAAGCTGCAGAGCAAAAGGAGCTCTCGTTCACTGCTGGTGGGAATACAAAATCATACAACCACTTTGGGAGACAGATTGACAGTGTCTTAGAAAATTAAACATATTCTTACCCTAAGAGTCACTCATCATGTTCCTTAGTATTTCCCCATGGGGACTGAGAAAATGTCCACACAAAAACCTGCACATGGATGTTTATAGCAGTTATATTCAATAATTACAAGGAAGCAACCAAGATGTCCTTCAAGAGGCAAATGGATAAATTATGGCATGTCCAGACAAAGGAATATTATTCAGTAGGAAGAGAAAAAGTTATCAAGCAATGAAACAACATGGAGGAATCTTAAATGCATATTACTAAGTGAATGAAGTGAATTAGAGAAGGCTACATACTTTGGGATGCCAATTATATTACATCTGGGAAAAGGCAATACTATGGAGAAAGTAAACTGATCAGTGGTTGCCAGAAATACAGGGGATGGGATAGATGAATAGGAAAGGCACAAAGGATTTTTAGGGGAGTGAAAATAATACATGATATCATATTGATGAACCAATTTGCATCATCATACATTTGTCTAAACCCTCAGAATGTACACCACTAAGAGTGAACTATAATATAAACAGTGAACCTTAGGTGACTATAATGTGTCAATGTAGGGTCAGCAAATTAACAAATGCACCACTCTGTGGGAGATATTGATAATGGAGAAGACCATTTGTATGTGGGGGCAGGAGGAATAGGGAAATTCTCTTTACTTTCCCTTTCAAATTTCCTGCTTTCATGGACCCTAATAATCAGCCAGGGGTGAAGATTAGTGTCCCTGGTGTTTTTGAGCTTGCACCCAGTCTAGGGCATGCATATGGTATTCTATATCCCTCTATATAAGTAAACTTTTCAGAACACTTATTTTTCCTCATATCTCTGTCCCAGTCTCTTCCTTCCCAGTTATTTTTGTCGTGTGCCATCTATAATTCAGCCACACACACAGAGACATACACATACACACACACACATACAGACACACAAAAATTGCAGCTTGTATATTTTCCTTTTTTTATTATTTATTTTTGAGACAGAGACAGAGCATGAGTGGGGGGAGGGGGCAGAGAAAAGGGAGACACAGAATCCGAAACAGGCTCTAGGCTCAGAGCCTGATGCGGGGCTTGACCCCACGAACCATGAGATCTGACCTGAGCCAAAGTTGGATGCTTAACCTACTGAGCCACCCAGGTGCCCCTTGTATATTTTCCTTTAAATGCTTTCAGGCTATGCTACACAGGAGGATGTTTCAACCCTGAGCATCTTCTGAAGCTGGGGACAAAAAGGCACGCAAACCCCAGAGCTGTACCTCAAGAAGCCACGAGACAAACCAAAATCCACAACTACAATTTTTTGAGTAAAAGTCCTTATTGTCCTCTCTAGCATCAGCAAGCTCTCCTGGGGATGTGTGCACCATCCCTGTGACCATAACTAAGCTAGGGGTGAAGGATGATTAGACACTTAAGTTAAAATGCAATAATGATTTCTTACTGAAATTTAGCAACTTCTCTAGTTGTTGTAAGGTTTTGATTCAACTACAGAGCTCAAAAGTTTTTTTCTGACAAATTTTTGCCAGCCTAATTGTTACATTAATAGAAAGCTAGTTTGGAGTTCTCTACTCTGCCATTTTGGGCACATCACCAGCAAAGTATTACCTATCCTCCAAATACAACTCGATTAATAGTTACCATATTGTGCCCACAAGCAGAAATGTCTACTTGGTTAGCCTGAAATATAAATGAAATAACATTTTACAACAGGGATAAACATCATTTTATATTAGTATGTCTAATGTAACAAAGTAGTAGGATATATAGTACCTGGCATGTCAGTACTTATTTTTCTTTTGGTTATTTCCTGTCTCTTTCTATTGCTAACGAAGAAAGCATGCTGTTACTACACAACTGGAGAGTCTCATTAAGTATTCTAGGATATTTTCATTGTATTAATTGCATACTTATGCTAGGTAGCCTTGTGTATTTTTTCATTCATACATTTTTCTTAAAATACATATATAATCTGTGTCTGTGTGTATTGTCAAATATTTCAGTTTTATACTGAAAGTGATCCTTGTATTTTGAGGAAATACTGGTTACTGTTAATCTACTCAGACTCATAGGAAGAAACATTGCTTTGTGTTCTTTGTGGTATTTTTTTCTTAATCCTAGTTATATACCCTGACTATGAAACTGGAGATCAGGTGGGATCCAGTGACTAAGGGAGGTGTATGCATTCATTTTAAATGTATTCTTTCCTCTTGTAATCTGGACATTTCCTTAAGAATTCTTGCCTCATGTTGGCTTCTGGAGCCGAAAAAGGAAACTAAAGATGCCAAATCACATGTTTGGTTCTTTAATATGTCGAGCTCTGAGCTCTGCCTTTGAAAATTCTTCGTAAGTGGCCATAGACATGCAACCCATCTGTGAAAAATAGCTCATTTTGTCCCAGAGAAGGATCTTAAGGTCTTGTCTTATATTCCTCCAGTTCCCATTATTCATTATACTCCCACTACTCCCAGGAGCAGGATGGTGCAGTGATTGTACACCCCTACCTTTGTACAAAAAATGGAAAAAAATCTCTCTCAAATGAGTGTGTGATGGTCTAAAGAAGGAATTAAGAGCTATCAGTGAATTTTTTCACCTTCCCCTTTTATAAACTCTTCTTTTGTTATGTATGAGAAAGATATAATCACCAAAGAGAATTTAAACCATGTAACTTTGTTGAATTGTATTTTTTAATTTTAGAAAATATCTTTGAATATGATAAAATTAACATGTGTTTTCCATTTATCCAAGTATCTGTCTAATATAAGAGTCCTCTTCTCATAATTCACAATTGCTACTCTTTCAGCAGTGTATCATGGCAATTAGCATTTAACTGCAGATTTAAAAACATAATGTTTATATTACAAAATATAGAGACTTCATTTTAGATTTTGATACTGTGGAAAGTATGAATAAAATTCCTTTTCAACCCAATCTTGCCTGTTAATTTATAACAATTTTTGTTTAAAGCAGTTTTCAGATTGAGCTTCTTTATGACTATTTAAATATTATTCACAACATAGACATGTACCATCCCCTGACTTCTTTTCTTTCTTCTACCATTCTTTTTCTTTGGGTAGTAATTGCCTAAATTTTATTTACTTCACTATTCACCACTAACTGACCATCAAACATCCTGACCAAAGACTGCATCTTCTGACAGCAGTTTTGGGGGTCACTCTTAAGTGTGAATTGTGTGCTTTCCAGACCCGTTGCATCCGCACACCTGCTCTCCCTCATCATCTTCACCATCATCTCTTCCCTCCCTCTGCTGCTGGAAACCCTGGGCCCTGGAACTTTGGCTTCCTCTTTTTTTGCTTTACTATCTATCATTTTATAAGATCTCTTTCTTTGTAAGATGACTTTCTGAGACTGTTGAGAGTATTTGCATATCTAGGGATGAATCTATTTTACATTCACACTTGTCTGATTATATGACTAGTATAGGATTCTAGCATCAAAAATAATTGCGTACAGATCTGAATTCCATGCTTCTTTGAAATGTGGATTCCAGGACTGTTTTAAGTCTTTTGAAACTGCAATGCTCAATCATTTAAGTGTGTGTGTATGTGTTTGTGTGATTTCTCTCTGGGTGTCTTTAGAATATTCTCTTTTATTTCTGGCATTTTGAATTTCACAGTTTTGCAATGATAAGTCTTGGTATAGAATTTTAAGTTAGATTGTCCTTCAGTATGTAGAGATTTTATTATGTAATTGATAATTTCTTCCCCTAATTTTCTCTGTGCTCAGCTTTGAGGATTCTTTTACTTAGTTATTGGACTTCTTGGCTTAATATTCTAATATTTCTACTAGTTGATACCTTTTCCTTGGTTTTCATGTACAAGTTCTAAAATGTTTGCTTATGGAAACTAGAGGAGGGGCAGAGAGAGAGGGGAGAGAGACACCCAAGCAAGCTCTGTGCACAAAGCAAAGTATAGGTCTCCATCTCATGAACTGTGAGATGATGACCTGAGCTGAAATCGAGAGTCACACACCTAACCCACTGAGCCACCCTAGGTGTCCCTCATGTGCAATTTTAAAAGAAATTTATTGGGGTGCCTGGGTGGCTCTGTTGGTTAAGCATCAGACTTCAGCTCAGGTCATGATCTCACGGTTCGTGGGTTCGAGCCCTGTGTCGGGCTCTGTGCTGACAGCTGGCTCAGAGCCTGGAGCCTGCTTCAGATTCTGTATCTACCTCTCTCTCTGAGCCTCCCCTGCTCACTCTCTCTCTTCTCTCTCTCTCTCAGTAATAAATAAAACATTAAAAAAATCAAAGAAATTTATTGGCTGCATATCCCACAATTCTAATGTTTGTTTAATTTTTATAGCTTATTTTTAATTCTTATACATCCTTTTTTCTTTCTAAAGGATTTCCACTCTATATTCTCATATGAATAAAACAGCATTTTATTCTATCAGTCATTTAATTTGTTTTGTTATGCAATGTATTAGATATTTCTATTGGTTTATTTTTCCATTGATCTGTTTTATTCTTTCATTTTAGAAGCTTTCTTCAATATGTATTGGACCTGGTGGTTTCTTTATAATTAAGATATATCTCTAAAGAAATTAATGAAAGCTTTGTCTTTGACGAGCATCACTTCTGTTACTAGAATTGGGACCAAGTGTTTCTATTTAAGGAAAATTAACTGCAATTAACATTTGATCCATTATTAGGGGCAAGTATGTTTTACAAAAAGAATTGCCCAGCCTGCCCTCATCATCAGAAATCTGGCATGTGTGGGAAATAATTCACTGTTCAGTATGTACACTTTCTCATTTAATCCCATTATTTTTATATATTCCCTTGCCCTCATTTGTGCCTTCGGTTCCCAGATTCTCTGAATTCACCTTCTGAGAGAGAATAAACTTTCATATTTTTACCAGCTCAAAGGTTGGTGTTTTAGTTTGCAGTGACTGATATAACAAATGAGTCAAATTTGGTGACTTAAAGCAACAAAAACTTGGGGTGCCTGGTTGGCTCAATTGGTTAAACGTCCCACTCTGGCTCAGGTTGTGATCTCAAGATTTTTGAGTTCGAGCACCATTGAACTCGGTGTTGGGCTCTTTGCTGACAGCTGAGAGCCTGGAGCCTGCTTCGGATTCTGTTCCTTTCTATCTCTGCTCCTCTTTGTCTCCCCCTCTCTCTGCTCCTCCCATGCTCACATTCTGTCCCTGTTTTTCTCTCAAAAATAAATAAACATTAACAATGTAAAAAAAAAAAAACATATTTACTCATAGTTCAGGATGCTAGATGTCTGAAATCAAGGTGATGGCAGAATTGTGCTCTCCCCCCACCACCCTGCATGTTGCTGGGTGGGTGGAATGTGTTCCTTGTTCCTCTCAGCTTCTGGTGGCTTTTGTCATTCCTTAGATGGTGAATGCACCGCTCCTCTGCCTCTGTTTTCATGTTACCTTCTTTGCTGTTGTCTATGTCTTCTCTTTTTTTGTATCATATGTCCCTCCAATTTTTCCTTACAAGGGTGCTTATCATTAGATTTAAACCTGCTGGGAATACAGAATGATCTCCTCCTCTCAGGATCTTTAGTTTACATTTGCAGTGACCCCTGCTCTGAATAAGGTCACATTCACAAATTCCAGTGGTGAGATGTGGACATCTCTTCTGGCGGGCCACTCCTGGGTGGTTCTGTGACTGCAAAATTCAGACAGGATCTAGGATTTCTTTTTCTTGTACAGGCTTTATACCAATCATTCATTTTCAGTGTTACAACAAATCCTTGTTTTAGAGGCATTTTGTTAGAGAACATTCTGGGTTCTAGGTCATAAATTGTTTAAGGTAACTTTTGTGTCACTATAGGCACAGTTCTCCTGTACTTCTTCTATGATAGTTACCCTTTTGCAACTGCTTCCCAGCTTCCATAATATTTTCAGCTGCTCTTAGTTTCTGTCATTATATTCAATGACTCTTGTAAATGTCCTTGTATGAGTATTTTAAGAAAGGTTTAACAGGGAGTTAGGGAAGTAGAGAATCATATACATTGTATTTTCTATGCTTAAGTGAAGAATTCTAATTCATTTTACAAAATCATAAACATAACATATCTTTTTAATAATATTGTCTTGTTTTTTTTTTTTTTAAGTTTCAAAGACACAAGAAGAATATAATTTAAGGCTACATTTGGAACACAGCAGTAAAGGTTTACAACTCTTTAACTTCATGTATTAGTGAAGTGCAACAAGGTGGATTTTGTTTTGCTAATTACTATCAACAGGCACTAAATTCTCTACAGCATATAAATGTCTTGTAAAGTCTATGAGTGCCCTTCCACTAAAGCTCTTTTCATTCTCTGAAAACATTTGGCAAATATAGTGTTTCATGAATCAGCAAGCTTTGACCCTGCAAATAAAATAATTAAAGAAGGAATTGTGTAAATCACTATTCATAATTAATGCTTTCTAAAAAAACAGGTAGATCTGAAATTAATGTTTTCTAAGAAACAGGTAGATCTGAAAATATTTGTTAGTCCACATCCACCTAATGCATTTATATGAGTATCTTAGGTTACACATAGTACCTCCTAATTCATTGAGCTAATGTTTGTTTTCTCAAACACTTTAATGGCTGAAAAATGATCAATCAATTTGCTATCAGTTGCTCGGTGTGTGGTCAACTTATTGACCCAAATGAATGGTCTCCAGGGGCGCCTGGGTGGCTTAGTCGGTTAAGCGTCTGACTTTCGCTTAGGTCATGATCTCGCGGTTCGTGGGTTCGAGCCCCACGTCGAGCTCTGTGCTGACTGCCAGCTCAGAGCCTGGAGCCTGTTTCAGAGCCTGTGACTCCCTCTCTCTCTGACCCTCCCCTGTTCACGCTGTCTCTCTCTCTCTCTCTCTCTCCCAGAAATAAATAAAACATTAAAAAAATTATAAAAAAATGAATGCTCTCCAGTTCCATTAAGCTAACTAAATAATAGCAACAAGTATTAATAAAATATAATAAAACTAAAATTTAAAGAGGCTAAAAGATTGCAGTAATTTATAGATTCATAATAGACTAATGATCACGGTCAGTGTGTGTCGATCCCTGGTCATGTGCTATTGACTAAGTCAATCTACCTTCTGGATTTCAATCTCTTTATTTCTAAGAGAAGAACATTTGCTTGCAATTTTGTATCAGACTCTAGCATATGGTACATATTCAGAATTTTTTAATGAACACATTGCTGGCTGGAAGGATTAAATTGTGGATGAATGAAAGAATAAAATACATATTTTAAAGGTTTACTGGAAACCGTTTGGACTTCTAAAATAGCAATAATTTTGCAGAATCCGGCAAAACACTCATTAAATATAAACCTATAAAATCCATTTATCCCAGAAAAGGAGGAAATGGTAGGGAACAGTTACCTTTTCTCTGTTGCATCTACTGATTTATTTACCAATGAATTACCGCAGACAATCAGAAAAGGACTCAAGGAAGAATTGAGGACTTAACCTTCTGTTTAGCTTTAAAACCTAGCCATCTCTGTATCATTTCTTCTTACCTATTTTATGATCTTAGAACTCATAATACCCTGGGTAAATGGAATACTAGTTGACACAGTATACTTAAAGAAGTTCTCTTGGAAATTCATACTTTGAATTTTCAATTCTCTATTATGAAGTGTACTTTAACTTGTACTTGGAGAAAATATTTACTTCACTTGTGACATCCTTGCTACACAAGTACTAACAAGGGTAGCAAATAAATTGTTCCACAAACATTGCTGGCCTAGTGTAGTTTCATTTGGTGGTTCGTTTATTTCATCAAAAAGAAAAAACAAATGTTTCCTTTTATTAGTGCATATCATTTTAGGGTGAACAAGGGTAAGACTTGGAAAATTATATAATGGTACATATTTTTGTAGTTTTTTTTTTTTTTTGAGAAAGAGAGAGATAACTCAGAAGTGCAGAGAGAGAGGGAGAGAGAGAGAATCTGAAGCAGGGTCTGCACTCAATGCAGAGCCTGACAAGGGGCTCAAACACAAACTGTGAGTTCATGACTTGAGCCAAAGGCATACAGTTAAGCGACTGAGCCAACCAGCTGCTGTGGTATACATTTTTTTATAATAAAAAGATAAGCAGGTACAATAAATGAGTAATAAACATATAAAATCTAGTCTTTGAAAAAGGCAATGTAGTAAATGAGAAATGGTATACAAAAAATGCCTAATATGCAAAAAATCCGAAAGAGGTAGGCACATTGTTTTTATAAAGAATATAATCATAGTGACATACTTTTAAAAATAAGAATAAAGCCTAAAATAAATTTGTATATTATGATGACAATAGTTTGATGTTCAAACAGCACAAGGTCAAATAATAGAAATTAAATAATAGAAGTTTATTTTCAAATATTTATATTTCCAATATTTCCAACATTTTCAAATATCAATGGTACTTTAATTAATTTACTTTGAGATGGTTTCTGAATATTGGTGTCATCTATTTCTATCTCCCACAATATTCTTCTTCATTTACATAAACTGTTACTTAAAAAACCATCTATTTGATGCCTATGTTGTGCCAGTATCTAAGCACCTTCATACACCATCTCCATCTAATTTATCTTTAAGTTACTATAAGGTAAAAACAACTAATACCCTCAATTTGTGTCCAAATGATTTTTCACCAAGAGGTAATATAACTGAGTTTACACAGCAAAAATTGAACAAAATTATGTCTTGATTCCATCCGTGACTGAATTAAAAATCCAGTTTCTTAATTTTATTATTATCCCTTATGAATTTACATTACATAGTATAATTAGTGACATAATTGTGATAAAGAAGTTGCTATGGGTGCAGAAAGTAAGAGATAACTGCTTAGAAGGTTAGACAAACATTTCATAAAATAAGTGATATTTGCCCTAAGACTTGTACTATAAAGGGCATTTTATCAAGCAGAGAAGAGGAAAAGGTATCAGAAAATAAAAACAATGATCCAGTAGTTCCATACCTGCATATATATTCAACAGAATTTAAATCAGTATTCTGAGGAGATATGTGTATCCCTATGTTCATTATAGCATTATTCATAATATCCAAGATATGGAAATAACCTAAGTGTTCTTTAATGGATGAGTGGATCAAGAAACCATGACATACATATATAGAAAGATAGATATCGGCTGTAGTTCTCCCTTCTATAATTCTTACCCAAACCTCTTCTGTAGCATTTAAGGTAACTGTCATTACTATAGGTATCCATGCCAAGGAGCTATGTGATAAATATTTAAACAGTTATCACTGTCACAGTGTATATATTCAAATATGCAATTTTAGATGGTGTAATTGAGGCACTATGCAAAAGAAAATATTATAAGTGAAAGGGATCAGTCCTATTTTCTTTAAATTACATGGAAATGTAGCTTGCTAAATTATCAAAACAGAATTTTCATCCTAATTATAGTCCCTACTAAGGAAAGACTATGCATTCTAAATTGGACTTTGTGTTTTGAACATTTAGTCATATAACATTATGAAAATTCCTAAGGACTATTTGTTCATCACATCTTTAAAACCCTGTAGTAAATATCGATGAGAATAACTAACATGTGTCATAAACTATGAACTACCATTGACATAGGCATCATACTTTCTACCTAAAATAATATATTTAAAAACCTGCAAAATCCAATATAAGTAGGGAGATAGAGAGATAATTATATTTTGGTTTCTTATTTCTTTTGATACATATCCCTTAGACTGAGTAGCAAAGAAAACATGTATTACTTGAAAATGTTAGAATTTCAAGTAATAAATATTTGAACTTTTCCTTATACCAAAATAAATTCAATAATGACCACAGATTAAGTGAATGGCAAAAACTGTCAGTGAACTTCCCGATTGTTGGCAGGTTTCTCTTGAACACTGTGGTGAATTTATTCTGTCAAATACATCACCATTGGAAGCTTGATGTTCTTATTTGATGGAATTCCTAATTATTAATTGTTCTTCAGTGATTTCACTCATACTGTGCTGGGCAGTTATCAGTGCCACCAATATGCAACAAAGCTGTGTGTTTTGCACAGTTTGGTACTGCTATATGCCGCTACAACATTTCAATTTGTACACTTCATGCTCCTCAAAAGCACATATACATTATTTTAAAATGTTTTATTTAGCAAACCATAACCCCCTATATAAAGAACAAATATAATTCTAATAATGATAATACCTGCCACTCTGTGTTCTATTTTTTGGAAAATATACTAGTGTCGTACATATATCACTACTTAAAAAGTTGACTTAGGTTTTGCAGATATAAAATGAATTACCAAATAATATTAGATTTTAAAATATAGAGTTTTGAATTCATGTCTGCTTGGAAAAACTACCTGTTACTGTTCTCTACTAACATATGCCATATATCAAATTTTACATTAACTATGTTTATCAAAATACATCTAAAATCTGCATTAGAAATGCAGGAAATGAAATTCCCAGGAAGCTCTATTTTTTTCATAGTTTTAAGATTTTGCTTAAATATTTTTAAATTTTTTTAATGTTTGTTTATTTTTAAGAGTAAGAGTTGGAGCGTGAGCTGGAGAGGAGAAGAGAGGGAGACACAGAATTGGAAGCAGGCTCCAGGCTCTGAGCTGTTAGCACAGCGCCCAACATGGGGCTCAAACTCACAAGTGGTGAGATCATGACCTGAGCTGAAGTCAGACTCTTAACCAACTAAGCCACCCAGGTGCCCCTAAATATTTTTAATAATAACCAATTCCTCTATCATATACTACTATTTTTTGTGGTATATTGAATATACAGAACAATCAAATGCAATATGTTTATTCTTTACGCTTGGCATGGAATTATGCTTGGTATTATGAAGAAATGAAAAACGTTAAGGTGTAGTTCTTCCTCCTTGGTCTCTAAAATCCAATAGAGAAATTGCTATGACAGGGTTGGATAAATAAGATGCCTAAGAAAGATTTGTTAACCTTAAGGAGGCTATTTAATGGTATTTTACCATGATGCATTAACAGAAGTACAACAAACAAAGTGACTTACTTCTCTTCTGAAGTTTTGTTACACTTTTGGTTTACAAAACTAGAAACTCCAGAGTCTATTCTTAACTCCAAACAACTTGATAGGCAGAGACAACCTCATTTCATAACTGGGAGTATCCGTTTAGCTTTGTGTTTCTGACTTCAGGCCATTGTCCCTTGTTCCCAATAAGCGGTACAAACTTGCTCCATGAAGTCCTAGGACCTCTGTTTCTGGATGATTTTCATTCTGCTGTAAATTCTTCTCAGGGAAATATCTATGCACAGGATGATATATCCAAAGCACTGATATATCCAAAGCACACTAAAATATCAAAGATTATATTGATGAGTCTTAAGTACATGGAAGATAAAACTGCAGAATATTTTTCATGTTTGTCAGTAGAGTGCACTTCACCTTTTTTTCTCAAGGCTACGTTTGAGACTTGCTCAATATTGCAAATATTCCTTTGCATACATAGTCTTTTGACTTTCTGGAAAAATGCAAATATTCTAATAAAATAAAATAATTTGGAGGCACTGAAAATCTAAAGTACAAATATAGATAAAAATGAACAAAGTGAGAAAACTGCAAAGTTTTCATGACTCATTTTGACTACTATTTGAAGTTTTATCAAAATACAAAACAAACTTGCCTTTTATCCATTTATTTGACAACATAACTAACAGACGATCAAAATGCTTTAAAATAAACATAGGGGCACCTGGGTGGCTCAGTTGGTTGAGCAGCTAATTTTGATGCAGGTCATGATCCACACTTCATGGATTCCAGACACATGGCAGGCTTGTGCTGACAGCACAGAAACTGCTTCAGATTCTCTGTCTCCCTTTCTCTCTGCCCCTCGCCTGCCTATGCTCTCCCTCTCAGAAATAAACAAACAGCAATTAATCAATAAGTTTATGCATATATACAAACTAAATGAATGCATGCAAGCATACATAAATAAGTACTTCTCCCTTGAGATTAATCTTAGTTCTTGTCCCATGGAATATAGGAACTATTTACAAGGCTCAAATAATACTCCAGATGAAGTAAGTTTATTTTTTGCTTTATTTTTTATTTTTTTTAGTTTATTTATTGAGAGAGAGAGAGAGAGTGCAGGAGCAAGCACGTGCAAGTGGGGGAAGGGCAGAGAGAAAGGGAGAGAGAGAGAGAGAGAATCCCAAGGAGGCTAAGTGCTGTTAGCACAGAGTCCCATGTGGGGCTCAATCCCATTAACTGTGGGATCATGACTTGAGCTGAATCAAAAGTGGAAGCTTAACTGGCTGAGTCACCCAAATGCAATAAATTTAAAGACTTACTCCCCACCAGATAACCCCCATGTGATTTTATTTTTTAATGATTTATAGTGAAATGAAAAATATCTCATTAGAATGATGATACTGGGAAAGAAGAGATCAATAATACTTTAGGCATAAAGAAATAACTATTCAGTTTATGGGAAGAGAGATTTAGATGATGTATTTAAAGATTTGAAGTCTGAATTCTTCCTATAAAAATTATATTATCTCTGATATGAAAAGCAGAAAGAAGGTTATCTTGTGTAAATTTTGTCATGTTAGGTTACATTTGAGGACTCTTACAAATCATGTAGATTTTAAGTAATAAGAAATCAATATTTGAGACTTTATATTAGAGTTCTCCAGAGTAAGATAACCAATTATATATAATTTATTTTTGACATGATTATATAATATATATAGTTATATATAGTAAATATATAACATTGTGTGTGTTTATGTCTGTGTTTGTGTGTATAAATGGTTCAAATGATTGATAGGATTATGGAGGCTGAGAAGTCCCATGATCCGCCAACTGCAAGCTGGCAACCCAAGAAAGCTAGCAATATAATTTCAATCTTAGTCCACAGGCCTGAAAAACAGGGAGGTCAATGGTCTAACTCCTGGTCCGAGAGCAGGAGAAAACCAATGTTCAGCTGAAGCAGTGAGTCAGGAAGAAAAAGTAAATTTTTGTCTCACTGCCTTTTGTTGGATTCAGGCCCTTAAGAGATCAAATGATGCCCATGCACAATGGGAAGAGCAATTTACTGAGTCCACCAATTAAAATATTAATCACATCTAACAATACCCTCACACACATATCCAGAAATAGTGTTTCTGGACCCTCGATAACACAAGCTGACATATAAAATTAACCATGTAGAGTTGTATTCATCCAGGTTAAAAAAAAATGAAAATGAATGATGTCACTACTGTGAGGATTTGATATGAAGAGAAGACTGATAACCTGAAATTAGGAAACTTTTACCTTTGTAGGTAAATGATTCCATTTGAACAAAGGAATCAAAAAGGAAAAAGGAAGAGTGGTTTTAAAATCAAAATTAGGGGCGCCTGGGTGGCTTAGTCGGTTAAGCGTCCGACTTTCCGACTTTCGCTTGGGTCATGATCTCGCGGTTCGTGGGTTCGAGCCCCACATCAGGCTCTGTGCTGACTGCCAGCTCAGAGCCTGGAGCCTGTTTCAGTCTGTGACTCCCTCTCTCTTTGACCCTCCCCTACTCACGCTGTTTCTCTCTCCTAGAAAAAAAAAAAAAATTAATAAAAAAAAAAAAATAAAATAAAATCAAAATTAAATTCCCTTGAAACAAGTTTAAAAATTCTATAAAAATTTGAAATATAACTTTCTTTAAATGTATCCATGTTGAGTTTGCACAGAATGATGAACTCTGTTTGAATTGTGACGATGTCTTGGAAATTCTCAGACTTCAACATATATTCTTAGGCACTTATTAGTTAGAAACTGAGAATATTCTTATGCAAATCTGTGCCTGCCTTCACTTTGGCTCATGCAGTTTACCATGTTATCCCAACCAACATGCAAATATCAAGAATGTGATAGACATTAATCTCTTGAAGGGGCAAAGAGGATGCATTTGCTTATGTAGTCTCTTTGCTGCAAATAAATTTCTGGCATCCATTTTTATCCTTTTTTCATTCAGCAGTTCTGGGTCACCCTTGGTCCTGATCCTGTCTGATTACTAAGCAGATACAGTGTTCAGCACTCCCTGTCAGATGTTGCTGCTATTTTCCCAGTGGGTGCATCCTGTGACCCTGACAAAGATTCATCATACCACTGATCCCTTTGATTGCTGTGCTGATTTCTCTGATTGTTGCCATCTGCTATACATATAAACAACACCAACAACAACAAAAAAGAAAACGAGGGAGAAAAACAACTAAAGAAATCACTCTAAACGGAAGTAGCCCAAATTATGTATCTTATTTGTTGTATCTCACAGACTGGAAATGAATTAAACATTCTAAATATCTAAGAGTTTATAAAAGTTAAGGTACATTTGAAATATGTTAAACCTTAATGTATGACAACATATAACATAATGTAATTAGCTTTAAGGCATATAGGACAGTTATCTTTACCTCTATACAATTCAAAAAAGCAACACAAAAGAAATTGAAATTCTAAAGAATAGCATCTCCAGGAAAAATTATAATATAGTACTAAGTTCCCTGACATATTGAATTGTGCAATGCTTTATAATTTTTACATTTTCATATATATATAGTTTTCATATATATACATTTCCATATATATACTATATATATATATATATATATATATTGTTTCATTTACAACTTAAACATTGAGAGATTACCATTCCATATATAAATAATCAATGATTCTGGTATTCCAAATAACCTCAATGTCACATATATAAAATATCCAAGCTAGTATATCATTCTGTTTTCTACCTGTAACCCAGTAAACTTCCATCATTAGACAGTGATATGTATCTCTATGCAATTCACTTAATTTTATCCTATGGAATTTAGAGTTTTTCTAGCTCCTCATTTGTTTTGAGACTGAAATCCCAAAATAGAAGGCAGAATTCTTTAATTGAACTACCAATATCATGTGATATGAAACCCAAATGAAAAATTAGAGTTTGTTTGCAAGATGAAGGGGATTACTTTCAAAGCACAAGGAAGTATCTTTGGCATGAAGTGTTCCTTAACTTTTATGTGTATTAAAGTATGTTCTTAGAAATAACACTAAGATTTTAGAAGATTCAGTCTGTACAAATGTAAGAAATACTGAGCCCTTGATGTTCTTTTATTTTATGCAGAGGATGAATACACGAAACTGTAGGCCTCTGTTTTCACTGAAAGTAAACACATTTACAGAGATACATTAATGAAAACACATGAGAAGTTTTTACAAATGATGTTATTTGACTAACAATATCTATGGATTTGTGATTTGCCCCAAATGTAGAATTTGTCTACATTTATGGGTATATTTTTATGGTCACTCTTCTTTTAATAGGTATTCATTATTTGCAGAGGGTAAAATAGTTTGTCTAGTGAATTAATTAGAACACTGTTAGAAACAGTAAGAGAATTTAATAAGGTAGCTGCTCAGAGAAGTAACATACCAAAATGAAATTATCCTATATACCAAAAAAGTCACATTAACAAACTTAAAATACAATAGATTTCCTAAAAACTAAGAATAAACATAATAAAAATTCTAGCGAGGCACTGAAAAAGAAAGTTAACTGTAAAGTGAGAATACAATACTTAAACCTTATTCTCTTTGATTATCTGAAATAAATGGAATTAAAGTTAAAATAACAATAGTTTTACAGATTTACAGATTGGTAAAAATATTTGAAAAATGATTATTTGAAGTTTAATACTATAACAATAACCAGAATATTTGAAAAGCAAAAGCAACTACTCAGAGAGCCCATGATATGAATCACATTAAGTTTCACTCGATGATTAAAATTGAATATTGTTGGAGATGCTTTAAGTAAATGCTTCTCTTTCGTAGAAATATCAAGTATGTTTTTAAAATATCAAGACCTAGCAACACCATAGGTTAATTAAATCAGGAACACTTGTGTTTAGGCCCAGGCAACATTATTTTTGTCCCCAAAGTTCTCTCCCCTCCCAGTTGATTCTAATGTACACGGAACATAACTGCTGTAAATCAATTTGCCTGCGAAGCCATCTAAATGTATTTTCACAAGTCTTGCTCTCTGGCTTCCTCTCCACATCTTCTTCCGTCATTATTCTTGGCAACTATTCACACTGGCCTTTCAATTTCTTGACCTCTTGAGATTGAAAGTTGGTTTTTTTTTTTACTCTCTACTTCACACTCCCATTGTTACAGTTATTCCTGTCTTCATTATCAAAAGTAATTACACATCCCCAAAATGACCATTGGAAGCATTTTACATTCTAATCATTATTTATTATCTTTGGAGGTCACTTACCCTCACATCATTACTCTAGCATCTCTTTATCGGTACGTCCAATTTCTAACACTACAAACAAGCCTCACCATCTCATTTCTTCTCTCTTTACTCAATTTATATTCCATTTCAAATAAATGTAAGCCCTTTTAAGAATCACTTCCTCTGTTAATCTATCCTCTGTAATAATTGCTGGAAAAAGACCAATACATCTGGAGCTCTCCTGCTTGTTTACGGTACTGCTGGAGAAATTTTTAAAAAATATGCCGAATGTTGTCACTTAAATATTATGATCATGAATCTCTGACAGGCACTCAACATTCACCAAATAATCTTGTAAGCTTTTTAAAATATACTTGTCCCTATGTTACGGAGTAAATTGTGGCCGCTACCATCCCAGTTCTTATGTTGAAGCCCTAATTCCCAGAGTGACTATATTTGGAGATAGGACCTATAACAAGGAAATCAAGATTGAGTTAGGTTCAGTCATTAGAGTGAGCCCTTATAAGGACCCAAATCCTTATAAGAAGCGGAAGAGACAAGAGTGTGCTCTCTTTCCATGTTGAGAGCACAACACAAGCTGGATGCCTCCAAGCCAGAAAAGAGATCTCACCAGGACTCACCCTGAGGGCACTTGATCTTGGACCTTTGGCCTCCAGAACTGTGAGAAAGGAAATTTCTTTTATGTGTGAAAGAATAAGAAATATAAATACAGTAAAACTTTGGATGGCAAGTAACATGCTCTGCAAACGTTCCGCAAAAGGAGCAAACATTTCTAATACATTTTAACTCAATATGTGGAAAGTCAAATAGCTATGTCCTGCCTAAGGAGATTATAGGGAACACATTACACTGCTTTCTGGCCCTGCTGAAAACAGCTAACCAGTATTTAGTTAATGCATATTTAGGGGTTTCAGTCCTGCCTGTGCTCATTAATACCTTAGACCATGTTATCTGTGGAATATTTTATCTTATTCTCCACCCTGCTTTCAGCATCTGCTCTTTTGTAGTCTTGGGAACCCCTTGAGTTTTGCATGCTTTCTATAGTTCTTACTGGCACATAGCCAAAGACATATTGCACAATGTTTTTCCTATGATATATGCCTAATAATTATGAGAGCCTGAGAAGAGCTTGGGAGACTTCCCTTAGCCTCTCTCTATCTCACCTGTCTTGATTTATGGAGTCCTGAGTAATCCTTTCTGCCTCCCTCGGCTTTGCTGGACAAGGCTGAAAGCCAAACCCACAACTGGTGACCCTAACGTGATGCCAATTGATAAACAAGTGATACCTTGCAATACCAGTAATATATGATGCCAAATGTCACATGATTACAACTGAGCCAATGGCTCTTGAAATTTGCTTTAATATACAAGTGCTTTAGATTACAAGCAAGTTTCTGGAATGAACTAAGCTTGCAAACCAAGGTTTTACTATATTGCTCTCTGCCCTTGGTTCCTGGCACAGAGCTCCAAAACTCCCTCGTAAATAGAGGTGCTAGGAAAGTCTTCTGTACCCTAATTTAGTCTTTTGCTCCAGTTTCTGACACAGAGCTCCTAAATCCTTTGGAACTTCTTGGATGATAGCAATATCTTTGTTCTAAAGAGGTAGCTCTTGTGGGTTCCTGGATGTGGGCTGGTCACCATAAAGACCTAACCATGATTAGAAGCTTGTAATTTGGGGGGGGGGGAGGGCATCTGGGTAATGGAGTCAGTTAAGCATCCAACTCTTGATCTCAGTTTACATCATGCTTATGTCATGATTCACAGTTTGTGGGTTTGAATCCATCATTGAGTTCTGCACTTATGGTGCTGAGCCTGCTTAGGATTCTGTCTTTCATTTTCTCTGCCCCTCACCCTTCTGTGCTTGCTCTAAATAAATAAATAAATAAATAAATAAAATCTTTAAAAAAATCTTACAAATTTTTAGCTCCATACCCCATTCTTCAGAGATGAGAGAGAGATTAGAAGTGGATTTAATAATTGATCAGGCCTGAGTGATGAAACCTCCATAAAAACCCTGATATCTTTCACCCTTACCAGCCAATAAAATTGCTTTTATCAGTGCAACCAGTTACCTTTATCTTTATAGAAGTAATGGTCAGTTTGCTACCTTTTTCTAAATGGAACTCTTACAGGATTTGAGATACCATATTTTTTTAAATCTTTATTAAAATATAATACACATGTCAAAAATGAAACCATTTGGTGTATATTTACAATGTTATATAACCACCACCATAGTCAATGTTGGAATATTTTCATTAATCCCCAAAGAAACCCCCTACCTTTTAGTAGTCATATCCCACCCATCCCAGGGCCTTAGGTAAGCTCTTATCTCTTCTGTTACTATAAATTTGTTTATTGTTAATGTTTAATATATAAGGAGAATCATATAATATGGCTAATTTGCAACTAGCTTTTTTACCTTAGCTTAAAGTTCTCAAGATTCATCAATGTTGTAGCTTGTATCAATATGGCATTCCTCTTTGTCTAGCAATGTTCAACTGAACAGGTATACCACAATGTGTTTAAGCAGTTATAAGTTAGCACAGTTGGGGTGTTTTGCTTTGGGGATATTATGAATATTGTGATCATGAAATTTTATGTACGAGTTTTTATGCGGACACAGTTTTTCACTCTCCTGGATGTGTACCTATGAATTGTTGTGTCATGTGATAAATTTATGTTTAGCATTTTGAGAGGCTGCCAAAATGTTTTTCAAAATGGCTGCACCATTCACATACCCAGTAGTAATGTATGCAGGTTCTGGATTTTCCACATCTTCACCAACACTTAATATTATCTGCCCATTTGGTTATAGCCATTCTAGTGTTTGTGAATTGGTACCTCTATTAGATATTTACTTGTATTTTCCTAAATAGCTAATGATGTTGAGAATCACTTCATATTCTTATTGGCCGACTTTTATATTCTTCTTTAGATAAAAGCCTGTTTAAATTATTATTTTAATTGGTTTATTATCTTTTTAATATTAAGTAGTTAGAGTTGTTTATATATTCTAAATAAAAGTTACTTTACAGATGTATGATTTACAAATGCTTTCTTTCATTTGATGTGCTGTCTTGACACAATCTCAACAAAATAGGATATAGCACAAAAGTTTTTACATTGCTATAGTTCAGTATATCTATTTCTTTAGAAATTTCTACATTTAGGGGCGCCTGGGTGGCTTAGTCGGTTAAGCATCCGACTTTCGCTTGGGGCGTGATCTCGCGGTTCGTGGGTTCGAGCCCCGCGTCGGGCTCTGTGCTGACTGCCAGCTCAGAGCTTGGAGCCTGTTTCAGTCTGTGACTCCCTCTCTTTCTGACCCTCCCCTGCTCACGCTGTCGCTCTCTCTCTCTCCTAGAAATAAATAAATAAAAAAACATTAAAAAAAAATTAAAAAAAAATTTTCTACATTTAGAGTCATCTAATAAAACTTCACCTACATCAAAGTCACAAATATTTGTTTCCTGTGTTTGTTTTTATTTTTTTTCTGGAAGTTTTATAGTTTTAGGGCTTATATTTAGGTCTAGGTGAAGTTTGACTTAGTTTGTGTGAATGGTGTGAATAGGGGTTGGTCCAGCTCCATTTCTTGAAATGTGAAGGTCCAGTTATCCCATGAATATCCAGTTATCCCAATACTAGTTTTTGAAAAGAATATTATTCCCTCCATTGAATTGTCCTGATATCCTTATTGAAAATAAATTGACCATAAAACTTGATTTACTTTTGGACTTCCAGTTGCATTTCAGTATTCTATATGTTTATCCTTATGCTAGTAGCATGCTGCTTTGATTAGTGTAGCTATGTAATATGTTTTCATATTGGTCTGTATGCCTCCTCCATCTTCAAGCTTATTTTTAATATTGTTTTACCAATTCTGATTTTCTTGTATTTCAAGAGATATTTTAAAGTTAGCTCATTGGTTTCTCCTCAAAAGGGCCACTAAAGAGTTTGTTAGGGATTTTATTGAATCTGGTGATCAATTTGAGGAGTATTGTGATCTTAATAATGTTAAGTCTTCTGATTCATGATTGTGGGACTGTCCATTTCTTCAGATAGTTTTTAAATTCTTTCAACAATTTTTGTCGTCTTAGTGTACAAGTATTTCCCTTCCATTGTTAAATTTATTTTTATTTTTCATGCTATGTTACATGGAATATTTTTAATTTTATTTTTGTAATTGTATATTGATTTTATATGTTACAAACTCACTGGATATCTTTATTAGTTCTCATAGTTATTTTGGTAGATTCTATAGAATTTTATTTTTATATATAAAGAATTATACTAATAGAAAGTTTAATTCTTTCTTTCCTATCTGGATACCTTTGATTTATTTTTCTTCTTTTTTTAACTTTGACTAATTGTCCAGTCAGAAACCCCAGTGCTATATTGAAGAGAAGTGGAAAGGATGAACATCTTTATCTTGAAAGGCATTTCTTGAGGGCACTTCTTTCTTCTTGAAGCATTCATTTCCCTGGAAATCTCTAACTCTCCCCTTTGCTGATTCTCTTCCTTTATCATAGCCATTTGATATAAGCCTTCTTTTCAAATTTTTCTTCTTTGTTTGATCTCTAAATGTTGGAATTTTCCAAGATTATCTCCCCAGCTTTTAATATAATTTCCATCTGCACTCCTAGTTCTCACTTGATCTCATAGAATATCATTGCTTTAAAGTTCATTCTATGAAGATTGATCCCTAACTTATGTTTCCTTGGTTTCTTACCTGCTTCACCCTTGAACATCTCAGCCTATAATGACTCCAAAAGTCTACAGGTCATGTGAAGCTTACCATAACTAAACAGAACTCTTGGACTCATCGTACAAGATTGTTCCTTCAACTCCATCTCATTTAATTATACATCTGACCAATTTCTCAGACAAAAACTAATTAATAATTATTCTTTCTTTACTGGGTTTAACCAAATAAAATTATGAGCAGTTTTTTTTGGATCTACTTCCAAAATATGTTACCTTTTTTTAATTTAATGCTTTGCATCATCCCTATTTCTTAACTATAAATGTGTATTCTCTCTATGAGGCTATTGAAATGGGCTTGGACTGGTCTTTTGTTTCATCACTCCCTACATAGTCTGTTTTCCACAGCACTCAAGGATCTTTTAAAATCCGAAAATCAGATTATATCATTCCTTTTCTAAAACCGTCCAAAACATTCTGTGTAACTATGTTAAACTCTCCATTCTTCCACAGTATGTAAACTTGCCTAGCAATTTTTCTCTTCATGTTTTTTTTCTTTTCAATGTGTTACTTTGAAAGAAAATAAAATGCTATAAAAGTACTGCAACACTAGTAAAATGAAGTCTCATATATTATACACCTAGATCAGAAAATATTAAAATTTGCTGCCTTCTCTAATATCTCTGCATGTGCACACGTGTGCGCGTGCGCGCACACACACACGTTTTAGAAATTTTCGAAAACTATGTGTAGGAAACATGACACTTCATGCCAAGACATTTCAAATATTACCTAAAAGCATAAAAATTCTTTCACATAAATTGAATATAATAATCACATTAACAAAGTGCAATGTGGATTTAAAATTGTAAAGTCTAAAATCTAACATAATATCAATATACAGATTTCCTCAGTTGTCTCAGTAATGTTCATTAGTGATCTCTGTGCCAACTTGGAGATAACAGTCTCTGTAGTTAGAGTTGTGCTTGTTGCTTCTCCATTGTATTTGTAGCCTGGAAAAATATAGTTTCATTTTTGCCTAGAAATGAAGTAGTAGGTATTACCATCTCCTCTCTCATTATTTTTCCAGTTTTCCATTCAGTTGCTAACATAATTATTTGTAAGCAACATGCCTTCCATTTGGCAATCATTCATGAGAAGTCTCAGGATTATATAGGTTATTTTATCTCCACTTACTGTGTTCTTGTGGTGTGTGGGAAGAAGAGGAGTTAGCCTTACAGACATTTTCTGTTATCTTCCATTATTTTTCCTGGATGTCACTTTTCTAAAATTGATGATAATAGTTACATTTGATGCTGTCCTAAGTTGTTGCAAGTGATTGTGCTTTTGAGTTTAAAGAAGTTAACTTATTTACATTACTTTCTATATTAAAATCTTGAGAGTTTGATTTGAATTCTCTTTGTCCAAAAGTGTGTTACTAACTCTTAAATTTAAAGATTATGTAACCCATTGTGATAGAAAATATAATTAAGGTGCATGCATATATGTAGGGCAATTGGAATATGTTTACAATATGGAATAAAATAAGAAAATATTCAGGGATTCTTGAAACATTACTTAAAAATAACATTAGAAATATCAAATTGTAATTTATTCATAGAAAAGAACTGATTTACTACATTTTTTTACTTTTTGATTATAAAAAATATATAATTTTCACTCTCCATTTACAAAGGTATATGTTCTCTTCACACAGGGGAAATAAGCACTTATAAGAAAATGAGCAATTGCTTTCAAAACCTATATCAGTGTGATATTTCACAAATCTTGATAAAATCAGGTCTGTAGAAACTCCAGTTAAATCCAAAAGTTGTTTGATGACATAGTCCTATATCTGAAGTTGAGACAACTTACAAATTTTCAGGAAAGGAAAAAAAAAGAACTACTACTATTATAAGATACTCAAAACCTATTATTCCTTATTTCATATCACAGTTCATGGGCTATCTCTTCTGTCACCTACCTCCAGGCAAAATTACACCTAGATGAGTCTCTTCAATTCTTAAAATCCTTCTGGGAAGTAGATATCATAGTTTTCTTAATGTCAAAGTAACTTTAAATTAGGAAGCTCCTCTCTGCACCTAACCTTTCTTATTATATATTTAGTTCATTTTCTTTTGTTTAGATCAAACAGAAATATTTGCAATTAATAAAAGGCATGTTTGAACAAACTGTTTTCCATTCACTTAGGTTTTCTAAAGTAAAATTAATCTGGAATAAACTTGTAAGCAAAGAGGTGACCGGCATAGAAGTTAGAGTTTAGAAAATTGTTGTAATCGTAAAACACAGCAAAGGACACAGGGAAATTCACCAGAAAGGAATTAGAAAATTGGATTCTTTGTTAATATAGAGTGAGAAGGGAAGTGAGAATATTAAAAGTGATAAAAAGCTGAGGACTAATAAAACAGTCTGAAATAAAGAATACATAACTTAGCTTAAACATGAGAAATGAATTAGAAATGGAGAATATGTTGAAATGACTTAAAGGTTATCCTAGAAAATTTAACAAAAGCATGTATTTGTGAGTATACGTGTGTGTGTGCCCTCATATATATGTCAGTTATAAATATATATACTGTTATAAAATAGCAAATGCTGTTTTGTCATTTAAAATGATATACATATTTAAAATTGTTATATAAATATACTTCCAATTTTAATTATTTGCTTAGGATATTTATAAATGCACATATGAATGAGTTCAAAAGTAATAAGATATTCTTTTCTCAGTTTATACTTTTTTGAGCATCTGGACTTTATGAGTGCTTTGTGATTCACTTTGTGTTAATTACAACATCATAGATACTGGTATTACTATATGTCATAATCCTGCATTTAGACATTTCTTAAAAGCAAATTTGGCAATGTTGTGAATTTTCTTTTCCTTGCTGACATGAAATATATCAAGTAAGTAATTTCCTTATCGCTCTTTCAGACACCAAGTTGTCTCAAATACTAACTTAATTGTACGTTGTCAAATTGTAAATAGCCTCTAATTAACAAGCCTCTCCTTCAGTCTCCTTCCATACAATGTATAATCAATAATTCTAATGTTAATATTCATGGATGAAATAGATGAAAGTAGACACTGAAGTTGTATAATAGATCAATGTAAGAAATAATAAATTGCAATTAAAGCAGATACTCTTAAAAACCACATCCCTATAGAAACTTCTTCTGCTTTATGATGAAATATCAGCAATATTATACAAATTATCCTGGATCAATATGATTCTATTTATCTTGTTCAAAGCATATTAGAAAACTCTCCCTTCTAATGAAAGCTGCCTATGCTGTGTGCCATTAAAGGTTTCTATTTTATGATGTATTTTAATTTAATATTAAGGAGAAAAACATGCATACTACTACATTATCTATATTTAATATATATTTTAAAATTCAAACATTCTCTAGAAGACAAAGGATTCATTTTAATCATACATTCTTTTATATTTAATTATTATCTAAAGTCTGCATGCTGTGTATCAGTACTACACTAACTTCTATGAATATAAAATTTGAAGGAAATGATTTAATATAACTTTTGTCCTTAGGGACCTGATTGTTTCTGGAAATGTAGGCAGAGAGGAAATACACTTTTCAGTAGTTCATGAAAATTAAAGCCATACTTGAAATATTATAAGCTCTAAACACACTTAAGATGCTTTTGATTTTTAAATTATTACTTAGTTATAAAAAATGCAGTAAATATGTGCTAATATACCCCCAAAAACTTGATGCAATTAGGAGAGAAATGTAAAGATTTTATCAAAAAGAGAATTTTTTCTCAATTGGAAAAAATATACATATATGTACATATATTAAAAACAAAATTCATGAAAGTGTCACCAATAATGAATTAATTTTTTCTAAGCATATTCATATGTACATCTGTTCCCATAACTGTAGAATTATCAGGGATCCCATGAGAGCAATGATAAATGTATCAGCTATTTGTTTCAGAGTATAAATGCTTATGGAAAATCATTCATCAAATGCCTATTGGATCTACAAGGTTCTAAAGTCTGTGAATAATAGGATGAATATAACCTATCCCTGCCATAAATGTGCTTAAAATTGGAGACTGGATGGGCTTGAAAAATCAGTAATAATTCAGTACAACAAATACCAAGTTAGATGGAGACACAGTGATATTAAAGAGCTTAACCTTGATCTCATTGTATAAGAAACTGTAGAAAAAATGCCACTTAATTTGCCTCCTAAAAGACAGAAGGAATATAATGAACTGATTAAAGTAAGGGCAATACTTTTGGAAAAAGACACTAAAGCCATTTTTTAAAAATTTAAGAATATAACAAAGGAGAGAGGGAGAGAAGAAAATAAATAAAAAGGGGAGAAAAAAGGAAGGAAGGAAGAAAACAGGGCAAACTGTTCTAGAGTCGAAGGGCTCTAGAAATATTTTAGTTTTGGAGCAAGAATCTTCTTTTGAACTGTAAGTGCCACAAACACTATCACTAATGTTCTTGTTTTACAAATGTAGTTATAAACACTTTTGGACCATTCTAAGGATTATAATGACAAGTTACAGCTAAAATTAACCAAATACCCAACAATGAAAACTCCTGTATCTTTTGCCAAATCCTGGCTTATTTAAATGCCTAAGGCGTCCTGTTTTAGAAGCTAATGATTGCAGCACAAAATGTTGTGACAAATTAAATATGAAACTGACTAAAACATGTTTAACTCTGATCAAGTCAGTGTCAAAGAGCAGTGAATTTAAATAATGATTTGTTCTTTTACACAATAAATTGTCTTTACTTTTCAAGAATTTCACACTATGGAAACACTGAACTGAACTAATATTTTTAAAGTCCCTTTTAGATGTTTGTTCACAATAAAACTCTATTCCAAATAATATATAAAGAATGTAATTGTTAACAATTCATGCAACATGAAATCGATTTTGAAGATGTTACCTTCCAACTAAGCTGCGTGATTCTCAATAGCTCAAGTTATAGTGGCATGTGCCAAATGAATGAATAACCCCCAAATCAACTGCATTATATAGGCTTGATTGGAAATATAAAAATATGAGTTGGTGGGTCTGGCTCAGTTGGTTGGTTAAGCGTCCGTTTTTGGCCCAGGTCATGATTTCATGATTCATGGGTTCCAGCCCTGTGTTGGGCTCTGTTACCTACTTAGGATTTTGTATCTTTCTCTCTCTCTCTCTCTCTCTCCCTCTCTCTCCCCCTGACTTGTGCTTTCCTTCTCTCAAAAATAAGCAAACATTTAAAAAAAATTAAAAATGATGACTTTGGACAAATCCATAGATGATCAACCAGACAGTACATAAATTTTCTGTAGCTGATAGTCTATTCCTTCTGGTAAATAGGTTTTTTAATCAAAGTGTCAAGTACATAACACATCTATTTTTGACGTTATTTAAGAAAATTCTGGAATATCCAAACATCCTAAGTCAAAATAACCAAGATTACTCTTTCAATCAAATAGCATCATGAGGCAAATGCTATGTTTGAAGCTTGTATTTCTTATTACAAAAATTTTTCCTAGATTAACATGTACTATCTATGATTTACATTTTCTTAAGTAAAATCTAGGCTTTAAAACTCATAGTAATTTTACTAGGGAAATACATCAGCCTAATTAAGGATTATAAAACTATAGAGAACCAAATGAAAATCTTAGGAAAATCAATTGGCAAACTGGCTATGGAAATGTCTTAATTTTCTAAATTTTAAAATATCTTTGTGCAATAACTATTTCTAAAAGCAACTTACCTCTGAATTGAATAGTCACTGTGTGCTTCAGTACATTCAAATATCACTCTTTGGCTCGAAACAAACATGGCTATGGGTGAAAATAGTATTCTGGGTTTTTCACAACTGTTTGTGTCTTCCTACTCAGTGTACTTTATTACCTGCATTGGCACAAGATTATCTTAATATATATATAAGCAAAATGCACTGCTCAAATACTTTAATTATGTCTGATAGTCTTCTAGTGACCTGGATGATATTCAGTTGAAGACATAAGTAATAGAAATTTTCTTGAATTATTTAAGAAGCATTCAGTTTTGAAATGATACACTTAAATCATAGTCAAAATGGCCCTTCCTAATGAATAATCCACATTATTATTTAGGAATATGGGATGACTAAAATTCCATTACCAGTGGCTTTTGTAACTGATACTGACTTTGGTGTCAAGATATTTAAAAAGGTGGAGGGAAATAATGAGAAGCCCCTAAAGGGTCTTTTCTTTGACAAGCTTAGAGGAAGTGAACATTATCGTCTCCCATGTGGCATTGTCAAGAACTCACTTACGTGGCTGCTACCTCAAACTGCAGAAAGAATAAGGAAGAAAATCTAACTGCATGCCTTGTAGATAAAGGAAGTGGAATTATAGATATCTAGGTACTCTTTACTAAATTTTACTCTTCTGGTTATTCTTCCCTCTCAAACAAAAAAACATATTCCGGCCTTTTTTATCCAGTAGTAATACTAAAAGTGCCTTCACCCACAACTTGTCCAGGATTACCACATGAAATATAGTCCTTTCCATCAGATTTATATGTTCTGATTTATATTTACTGTTCTAAAGCAAGAGTCTTTACTTTTCAAAATAGGGCCTATGGTGCAACTCTCTGTTTTATTAAAATAATGTTTAATTGGAACACAGCCATATTCATTTGTTTACAGGTTAACTATGTCTATTTTCATGCTACAGTGACAAATCTGAATGGGACTGAGTAGTTTAAACATAGACTAAAATAGTTACTGTTTAGCTCTATATGAAAAGGTTTGCCAATGCCAATTGTAAAAAAAGAAGTTACTTTACTACCCAATAGACAATGATGGAGAAGAGATAAAATAACCATTTTCCCATATTTCTCACACACACACAAACAAACAAACAAAAAACTTATTAAAGGCAAAGAGGAAAATGTGGTATTTGTCACTGGCAGAAAGTTTGATGGACATTTGCCTTGGCAGATAGGGGTATTCATGGATTTGACTTTGAGTTTGTTCTTTGTGAGTGATGTTCTTGTTCGTTGTTCACTTACTGTGCCTATACTCTTGCAAATCCTTTCTTGTGTATTAAGCTACTTGGCTCTGATAATTTCACATGTCAACATTGCTGGATTAACAGATACCCATAGAAAGAGATGCTTACAAAAATATGCCTATAGACACATTATTTCTCTAGGTCTACAATAGTATTTCCAGAAGAGATTAGCATTTGAACAGGAAGTTTGCCCTCATCAGTGTGACTGGGCATCATCTAATCCCTTTAAAGCTTGAACAGAATGAAAAGATACAGGAAGGGTGAATTTGCTATTTGTTTGTGCTGAAATACCATCTCTTCCTGCTCTTGCATATGAGCTCTGCTGGTTCTCAGGCCTTTAGACTCTGACCGGGATGTATACCATTGGCCCCACTATTATCAAGCATTTGCCCTTGAACTGGGACTTGTACCATCAGTTCCCCAAGGTCTAAGTCCCTTGAATGTGGACTGTATTATACACCAATGGCTTTCCTCATTTTCCAACTTGCTGATGGAAGGTTGTAGGACTTCTCAGCCTCCATTATTGTGTGTTTCAGTTTCTATAATAAATTCCCATTGCTTTTGTTTCTCTGAGGATCCCTGATTAATATCTCAGCCATAGTGATGAGGGTGTGTATTGCTGGGAGTTGCTGTCTTTGAGGGATATACACTTGCCCGATGTCACTTATCACTGTGGTAGTTGAAGGGTCGTGTTTTGTTTTAATGCTCAGAAAGACAAAAAGGATTATTTCTTTGCCAAGAATTATTAAAATTTATGTCATATTGCTCACTTTTGGTTGATGTTTCTGTGATGCAAAACAGCCCTTAAAATATCAATGCCTTTTAAACATCATGAAAAGTTTATCTCCTGATCATAGTATGTTTTGGATATGGGTTAGCAGCAGCTTTGATTTTACTCCTGGCTACAAATAGTCTTCATGTCAGCTTCACTTTTCTTCATTCTGGGTTCGGACTATTGGAGCATTTCCAATTTTGGACATACCATTCTCATAGCAGAACAACAAGAGTTGATTGGAATGCACATTGGGTTTTAAAGCTATTTCTCCGATGTGACATATGCCTCATCCTTTCACATTCCATGGGCAAGCAGACATAGTATTATTGGAGTAGAGAGGTGTACATGATACGAGAAGGCATTGAAAGTTACAGAGCAATGGGTTAGAATGCATAACAAGTATATATAAATGTAAAAAAAAAATGCATAGCATAAACAGAAATACGATCTGACTCTGTAAGCTCAGGACTAGTTTACTTCCAATCATTTCTTTGAATCAGTAGCTCAGTCAATCCTGTTACCAAAACACAATTCTTAAGACTATTTCATTTATTTGCTTATATGTTCAAATGCCTCTTGGTGTCAAATAAACTACCTTCAAGCCATTAGGGTTGGTTTTTAAGAACTTATCCTTAATTTAATCATTCTTGCAAACCTGAGTCTTAATGAATCTCTCAGTGTGTTTTTGGTGTTGCTGCAATGGGTTTTTCCTTTTTATTTCTGCTAGAAAACCTGCCATTTTTGCCTGATACAATCCCTTTCTATTTAATGACTTCCTTAACAATCTGATAACAATCCACACTCACTACTAATGGTCTGTTTCTCAGCAACTTTCCAGAAAACTACAGTATCGATAGACACATTGCATGTCTTTCAAGTTATCACAGGAAGCATTTGTCCCAAATGTTTTGGCAATGCATATGTAGAATCTTCTATTTGATATCAGTATTCTTGCCATGTAATTCCTAGCTTGATAACACATGTTTTAAGTTACTGTTTGAAAGCATCTCATTTCAAAGTAAAATTTCTGTATATATTAATTTCAGCTAGTACAACAGATTAACTATGGAATTTTAGCCATCTGGGTTTAAATTTAATTCTGACATAAAATGTAATGGTGTGGTGTAGATACCAGTATGTAGATCGAAAGTCCGTTCTGCTATCAGTACGTAAGGGATAAATTTGGAAGAGTGCAGGTAAGAACTTTTGTGTTCTAGAAAGGGGCATATATCTCTTTGTTTTAGCATCTGTTGGTCAAAACCCAATCTGATGGACATAACTTAATTAAAAGGAAATCTGGGACATTTGTTCTTGGTCTCTTCATTAGACAAAAAAATAGTTATTTTGTTGTCCCTGCACCACCATGCTGAGAAGCTCATGAATTTATTTATCCCTAAATGATAAGAATCTATTCTAACTTTGGAGTTTTTGTTTTGCTTTGTTCCACCCAGTACTTTTAGCAGCATTAATTCAATAGTGAACACACATGTGCCCACGTGCGCCCGCGCACACACACACACACACACACACAGAATCTGTTTATAGATAAATAAAACTGGAAGACATTTATATAGCGCTAAAAGCTTCATTGTGATTTTCCATCCTGGTGAATACACACTCAAAAGTTAACCACTGTTAGTTTTGTCTTTTTTAGATATGCTAACTGTTTGTAACCAGGCTTAAACATTTGGTGTTTACAGTTGCATTTACTATGGAATTTTGTAATATTGCATTTGATAAGAAAACAGAAGTTCCTTTGTGTATTCCAAGATCACCTTCATTTCTTTTAACGTCAATTACAATCAGCTGCATTTTCTCTGCTGTTTATTCTTTTGTGTAGATTTGTGTGTCTATCTGGTATCATTTCCCTTCTGCCTAAAGAATTTCCTTTAACATTTCTTGTAATGTGTTTGCTGGTAGTGAATTATTTCAGTTACTGTGTGTCTACAAAAAGTCTACATTTTACCATGTCTTTTTTTTTTAATAAAGAATATCTTACCTAATTTTTTCATAGATACGTTTGCTTGCTATGGCATTCTGGATTGTAGTGTTTTCTGTTTTGTTTTCCTTTTCTTTCTTTAAATATGTTGATCCATGTCTTTTTGCCTACATTGTTTCTGACAAAAATATGCTCTCTTCCTTTTCCATGTTCTTGTATAAATAATGTACTAATGTATTTTATGGATAGTGGAAGTGAACTTAAATGAAGTTGATTTTTTAAATTTTAAAACAAAATCTTAGAGAAGAAAAAACTACCTAAATAAAATCCCAATTCAGGAGGTATTTCTAAGTAATATAAAATATATTTATGTAAGTATTATTTTATTTCCTTTATTATATCTTTATATATTATGCCACAGAGGGTTATCACCAGAGATTCTTACTTAACCCTAGGAGATTTTTCTCAACAATCAATGATTTTTTGATATTATTATTTGATTTTGTGGTATATTCTAAATGAATAAATAAACATTTTATCATTATAGTTATCAAAGAGTAGTACTCTCATACATATCGTCCTTCAGTAAGTACAAGTCTCATTTTCTGAATGAAAAGGTTTTCATCTATCCAAATCCTATTTACATTATAAAAAGGAAAATTGGAAAGCAAGCATTGCTCTGCTAACAGCAAGGCACTCAAAGTTTTTTAAAGGATACTATTTCATTTGCTTTATTTAGCAAATTACTGAAAGGAAATAGTGTCATTTGTTTTATAAATAATGCAACTAAAAGTTGATATTTCAAAATAGTTGCTCAAGATAATCAAGAAACTTAACGAATCCGTCTTAGAGAAATTGCTTTTATTATAAACCTATACAAATATAGAAAAAGCTATATTCATAAACATGTTTTTTCATGTCCTTGGCTTGACTTACATGTTTTTTATTTTTTTAATGTTTATTTTATTTTTTTGAGAGCAAGTGAGCACAGACATAAGCAATTGGGTGAAGGGCAGAGAAAGCGCAATATCTAGAACCCAATATCTAGGCTACAGGCTGTGAGCTGTCAGCACAGAGCCCAATATGGGGCTCAAACTCATAGACTGAGAGATCATGACCTGAGCTGAAGTCAGACACTAGGCTCTATTGACTGAGCCACAAAGGCCCCCATTGACTTAAATAGTTTTAAAGAAAATTGTGTTTTACTTCAAAGTTCCTATGAGTTAATTTAACAGATTAGACACACTTTAAATATGGTTGACCCTTGAATAACACAGGTTTTAACTGCCTGGGTCCATTTACATGAAGATTTTTTTTTAGTAGTACAGTACTGTAAGTGTATTTTCTCTTCCTTAAGATTTTCCTCTAGCTTAATTTATTTTAAGAATATAGTATATAATGCATGTAACATACAAACTATTGTTACTTAACTGTTTATATTATTGATAAAGTCATCAGTAAGCTATTAATAGGTAAGTTTTAGGGGAGTCAAAAACTACACATGGAGTTTTGATTGTGCAAGGGCCAGGAGGGGGCAGTCAGCGCCCCTGTTTAGCCTCAGTGATGATAGCATGGTTATGATTCCCGTTTTGCTACATGAATCAGACTAACTCTCCACCGTAAAAACCACATGTTGGGTCAAGTGTTTTCTGGCCTTGAATCACTGTGATCCTTGAGAAGATAAAACGCATGAATTTCCTTTTATGATATACCCAGCCTTAATCCTGGAATACGTTCTCAGAGGTAGTATAGAAAGGGTCACACGATGTTCTCCCTGAGTGTGAAGGCTAAGTTACAGCCAGGGCTGCTGAAGTGGTTAGAATTTGCTGAGCAGCAAATCAGAAAGTTCTATTGTATAAAGGAAGAGAAGCTCAGAAATCTGAGCAGACTTCACCATGTATCACTATGTTGTTGACAAATACCTGACTCCATGTGGAGAGCAGCTGAGAGATGAAGGAAGACATCCGAGTTGTGCAATAATGGGGTACATTGTGTTTCAGGCCACTCAAGGTAGAGACAGTTCTGAGCATTTCAAGTATTTAGTTGAGTCTGAAAAAGACTTGAAAAATAAGGCACACATCCGAGAGTAAGGGTCATACCTTAGCATGCAAGCAAAGGATAAAAGTAAACCTCTGATTAAAAGAATTCACCAATTATTCAATGAAGCATAATAATTTTAATTTAAACCACTATGTTCCCTAACATTTAACCATAACCTTGTTGTCCATTTGAATCTAATTCTGTATGTCATCTATAATATCATTAAAATATGTTATTTCTTGCAGCTGAAGAGAAATATTTTGAGAATAAATAAGTACCATATTATCAAATAATATTATGTATTTCTGGGGATTTTTGGCCAACTCCTAAAAGAATTAAGAGTTAATTTTTTGAGAATTAAAAAGAGGTCTGAATGATATAAATGCCAAAGAGATCATTCAAAAGGAAATCTTTCAGGGATGTGTTAAAATTGTAAAACATAATACAAATGAAGAAATAGTTGGCTTATATACATACAGAGCATGATGCAGGCTCACTCAGGAACTGCAAGATCATGAACCAACTGAGCCACCCAGGCTCCCCAGGAAAATATTCTTTAAATGAAACCACTATGCAGGTTTTTAAAAAATATTTTATTTATTTCTGAGAGAGAGAGAGAGAGAACATGAGCAGGGGTGGGTCAGAGAGAGAGGGAGATACAGAAACTGAAATGGGCTTCAGGCTCTGAGCTGCCAGCACAGAACCTGATGCGGGGCTCAAACCCACGAACGGTGAGATCATGACATGAGCCGAAGTCGGACGCTCAACCGTCAGACGCCACCCAGGCGCCCCACTATGTAGTTTTTAATATGTGCTTTCTTCATTGCCAAAAAAATATCTTTGGAAATAGAATGTGACTTAAAAGTAAGACTGTAACTTTTATGATTAACCTGTCATTTCCAAAAATCTAAGCTGCCCCTGTAGTTGTAAATCAGACACTCTAGTGAGAGCTTAATATTTGGATGGCTCAGGAGTACTCGATAATTTATTAATTTGATAATTATTTGATAATTTGTTAATAAAGATTTTACAAAAGGCTAAATTAAAACTAAATAGAACTTGACTTAGACATTAAACAGATTCTGGCTCTCAAATCAGGGTGTTTAAAATACTGTTATAAGAGTGCTCGCTTCAGCAGCACATATACTAAAATACTGTGATAAGCAATCTACCTTTAAAATCAATAATACTAAATTTTGTTACAAATCTGAAGTATACCCATCTTATACCAAGGAAGTTATTTGCATCAAAATGTTCATTATTATTTAAAGAAAATACTCAAAACTTGTCTTCATTTACTGAAATATAATTTAATATAATATTTTAAAATATTAACATTTAAGTGTCAACAACCATGTTCAAAATGTAATTTTTTTGAAGTTGAAGGAAAAAATATCTACACTCAAAATATTGACCTAATTATTTAATTTTCCTTATTATCTAATCCTTGGTAAGTGTTTGCTGTTTTAATGTCTTTACTGCTTTAAAAAATAGAGGAGGTCATTTTCTCTGACAGAATCTCTGAACATTCATTATCAGCAGACACTGAAAAGATTAAAACTGTCATATCTAGAAGTACACATTGATAGAAAACTGCTACTTTGGTGTATAATTTTGTTTTGAGAAAGTATTTAATATTAGACTGTCCATCATGTTAGTATAGAAGATCTAAATATGGTAGATAATTTTAAAGCACTCAGTGTCAATGTTATGTCACCTACCAATTACAGCATATTGAAAGAAAAATGAATGACATATACTTTTCTGAAAAAATATTCAATACATTCTTTTTTGATGGTAACTTTATCCTTCATGCATTTTTCTTTTCTTACAATTGATAATGTAGAATATTATTGTGACTTATGTAATAAGATATAAAAATTACATCCCAGATTTCTCACCAAATAACTGAACCACATATGAATGGTTCAATTTATCATAATTTAAAAATTAATATCATTCTGATAAATGTGGCTTTATGTTTCTTGTGAGTTTAGATTCCATTAGTTTTACAAATATTGAAAAATAATTTATTAGAAGAATGACTGCAAATATTGCTTTGGTAATTTGTATTCATCTTTTATTAGTAGATAATTAAAAGATAATGATGTAATTTTAGCATGAGTGTTTATTTTACCTTTCTTGGTCAATAAATACATTCTGAAACAGAATAACTCATGTGAATCTAATGTCAAATGGGAAACTTTAGAAAAATAACTGAGTTTCAAAATTTATTTTTACTAGTATGTCTCTGAATGCATGTTTTATTATCTTTGGAGAATCTCAGAGCTTTTGAATATGTCTTTTTGTCTTTTAATAATTTTAGAATATTATCTATTTTTATGTATTCCAATAAAATTTTATTTACAAAAACAGATGTATGATGGGCCATAGTTTGCCTACCTTTGAAAAAGAGAAGCATTGGTTATCTTATTTGACCTTTACTATTATTTTATTGAAAATAAAACGGTGTTTAGATGTTCATTTCTTCATAACTAACTTTAACATTTGTACCATTTACCTAGTACTTGAATTATTTTTTCTTCCAAGATTTTATTTAAATTTAAATTAGTTAACATATACTATTGGTTTCAGGAGTAGATGGTAGTGATTCATAACTTAAAAACAACCCAGTGCTCTTCACAGCAAATACCTCCCTTAATACCCATCACCCATTTAATCCATTTCTCCACCCACCTTCCCTCCAGCAACCCTCAGTTTGTTTTCTATAATTAATAGTCCCTGAGGCACCTGGGTGGCTGTAGGTTAAACATCGGACTTCAGTTCAGGTCATGATCTCATGGTTCATGGGTTCCAGCCCCGCTCGAACCTATGGGCTCTGTGCTGATAGCTGTTTTCAGATTCTGTGTCTCCCTCTTTCTCTGACCAACTCCGTACCCCTGCCCTGCTCATGCTGTCTCTATCTCTCTCTCAAAAATAAATAAAACGTTAAAAATTAAAAGAAAATAGTCTCTATGGTTTGCCTCTCTCTCTCTCTCTTCTTTTTCCCCTTTCTCTACATTCATCTGTTCTGTTTCTTAAATTCAACATAAGTGAAATCATATGGTATTTATCTTTCTTGTCAGTGCTGTAGTGAAATAAAAATTTTGCCCTGTGTTCTCTCTCATCCTTCTCAATTTTCTACTATATGTGTGCTAGATCATTTAGTATAATCCACTAGCTTTTGTGTGGTAATTATCAAATTTTTCTCACTGTCTCTTTCCTTTTGAGTAATTTTCACAGGCCTGTTTTTCAGTTCACTTATCATTCTAAGATGTATCCAATATTCTATTACATGCAAAGGAATAATTTATAATGTTCAGTATTGTGTATTTTTAAAATTCTAGCATTTGACCTTTTAAAAAATGTCTTTTTTTCTGCTAAGGTCTTTCAGCTGTTTTTGAATATTATCCACCTTGGACACAAATTTCTTATATATACTACTAATAACTAAAGTTTCTACCTGATAATTCTAACTTTAGGGTCCTTTCTTAATTTGATTCTCATAATTACTTTATCTCTTTTATTTTAATGTTCATTTATATTTAGAGAGAGAGAGAGAGAGAGAGAGTGAGCAGGAGTCAGGAGAGGAGCAGGGAGAGAGAGAGAGACATGCACACACACACCAAGACCAGATTTGAAGCCAGCACCAGGCTCTGAGCTGTCAGCACAGAGCCGGACATAGGGCTCAAACCCAACAACTGGGAGATCATGACCTGAGTAAAAAATGGACACCAAACCAACTAGGCCACACAGGCACCCCAGGTACTTTATCTCTTGATAATGGTTCTTACTACTTTCTTGCATTTGTGATAACTGAGTCATATTAAATAGGTGAAGCAAAGATACTCTGGGAAAAATATGCCTGTTGCATTCAGGAGCACCAAGAAGACCAGTGTGCATGGAAGTGAGTGAGTGAGGAGAGAACACCAATATATGCTAGAGATATTATGGGAGCCAGGGCATTTGGGGTTTTATAGGCCATTTTCAGGATCTTGACATTTATTATGCAAGCAATGTTGGGAGACTGGAGTTTTGAGTCTGAGTGGAGTATAGGCCATCCAGGTGCACATGCCAAACAATTAGTTGGATATCTGAGCCTCAGGTATGAGAAGAAGGTCTGACATGATGATTTCAATTTGAGTTCATACTGTTCTTACACGCTACAAAGACAGTTTTTGTCCTGGGCTTTGAGACATAGAGGATTATGATTTATCCGTTGTCTGACTACTGACCTCCCCTGAAGGCAGTAGTTTGTGCACTAAAGGCATATGCCCACCCGAAATCCCCACAACCCCATCTAGACCGTTTCAAATATTTAGGATGTCAAAGTATTCTAGCAAATGTTTCAAGAACACTTACAGTGCCTGTGTAGGATGTTAATAGGATCCAGGCTCCAGAGGATAAGCAAGCAGTGACTCTTCCAGGGTGTATAGGTAGAGTTTATACTTCCGTCCTGGCATATCTTTCTTTTGACATAAGTGCAGGAGAGAGCATATTGTGATGTGCTATAGGCCATGCCCCAAATTCCCATATCACTACAATGAGTCACTCTAAGAATTTTAAACTCAAAATTTGGCCATTCATATTTTTGGTAGGTACATCAAAGTATGCTATTATAGTGAATTTTTAGTTCATTATATTAATTTTTCATAATACTATAACTTAAAATAGACAAATGTCATGTGAGCCTCCATGGAAACTTTTATATTCTACAACAAAAATGTTAGAAAGTCTATTTTGAAATCCTGGGTGTATAAATGTTATTTAAAGCCATAAATCTAGAAGACACTACAATGACCATAACTAAAAACAAAATAAGAAGCACGATAGAAACTCTAAAGCTACTCCTCCAGTAAGAAATTTATGACAAGAAAAATAACTTGCAATAGGTCCTGACAATAAGTTACTAGTGAGGTAGAATTAAAAGTAGGAGATTGAGTTCCAGTACAGAAAACATATCAGAACAGAAGTTCCTGGGTGGCTCAGTCGGTTGGCCACTGACATTGGCTCAGGTCATAATCTCATGGTTTGTGAGTTCAAGCCCTGCATCAGGCTCTGTGCTGACAGCTTGGAGCCTGGAGCCTACTCTGGATTGTGTCTCCCTCTCTCTCTGCCCCTCCCCCACTCATGCTCTGTCTCTATCTCAAAAATAAATAAAAATTAAAAAAAAAAAGAAACATGAAAATGGAGGGAATGCCCAACTATGTCACATGCTGCTGATAGATCACAAGTTGACCGTTGACATTTATGAACCTGGAAATCACTAGTAAACTAGATCACACTGTACTTCATGACATAATAGTAGTAAAAATTTGATTGGAAATTCAGAATAAATATAGTGATACATGAATATTGACAAAAAATAGGTCATGATCTCGAGGTTCAGGAATTCAAGCCCCACATCACTCTCTGTGCTGACAACTCGGGGCTATTAGGAGCCTGCTTTGGATGCTGTGTCTCCCTCTCTCTCTGTTCCTCCCCAACTCCTGCTTGCTCTCTCCCTTTCTATCTCCCTCTCTCTCTGAAAATAAATAAACATTAAAAATATTTTTAAATAAGTTTAATAATTAATTATGCAAAGAAACCTGATAGGTAACTACTTGCAGAAGGAGACTTTAAGAAAATACTCTCACTTTTTCCTAAAGTAGAAAAAATATATATAAGTGTCTGAGAACAACCTCAATCAATTCTACAAATTATAAATTCTGGCTTTATAGCATAATATAATTAAAAACTTGTATCTTATAAATTATATTTTGTGGCTTAACATACAATTTAGTTTGTATTCCCATATTTATCTATGTAGAAAATTAAATGTTAATGATACCTAGGCCTAGAGTTCCTTTATGGAAGTTTTTATGTAGCATTTTTTCAGTTTGTGAAATAGATACATAATTACTAAGCTTTTCTATTTCTTCTTGTGTCAATTTTCAATATTTTCCAAAGAGTTTTGTCATTTTGTTTTTTTTTTCTTTTCAGTTATTTTTACAGTTTTATTGAGGTATAATTGATATACCAAACAAACCCTGAGCAAATTCAGTGTATAATTTGATGAGTTTTGACATATGTATACATATGTATACATCACCCTAATTAAAGTGATAAAAATACTCATGACCTCCAAAGTCTCTTTGTGTCTCTTTGGTTTTATTTTATGTGCATGCATGGGGGAGAATACTTAACATGAAATCTCTTAACAATTTTCGGTAACAACACTATGTTGTTAACCCAGACACTGTGTTATGTTGCCAATATCTGTAACTTAATCATTTTGTATAACTTAACTTTATATTTTTAATTGTAATTTTTCCCATGAAACTTTTTATGGCTCTGTTTTATCTTTTATGAACTTTCTTGAGTTATTTTTTTCTTTCATGACATTGGTGGCTCATATTTTAATCAGTCTGACCTAGGCTTATAAATGTAATTATTTCTCTTTAAGAACCAATGTTTGAATTTATTGAAACTCGCTATTGTAAGAGTATTTTCTATATCAATTTTAGCTCTGAGTCATAGCCCTATTATTATGGCTTAGTCTAATATTTTATTTTAGGACATACATGTAGATTTTCAGTCAACTAGACATAGGTAGGTGTTCTCAGTGTCCCCATATCTGTTTCATTGCCCAGTTCTTCTTGTATATCTTCCTATTCTGTGAATCGTTTGCTTTTCCTGACTAGGACTGAATCTTCAGGCTCCCTGTCATTTCCTACCACAAATTGCCATTGTTACTAAGGGTGCTGAAGGGCGTGGAGATTTTGAGCTCCACTTTAAGTCAAGTGTGTACCTTCAGGCAGCAAAACTTCCTGTTCTCATAGCTAGTCTGGCCCTCAGTCAGTGTTGTCAAAGCCACTTGTAGAGGGGGAGGGGAACAGCACAGTACAGGAAATTCACAGACTCCCACTCTTTTGACCCAACGGCAACTGTTTACACTGAATAATTTTTTTCACAGTTTTCTGTATTCTTTGGTTGATTTTTATAGCCCTGAAGTGAAAATTTTTTTTCAGTTGAAATTCTTTTTAGTTTATATGATTTCCCAAGCTCCTCCCCTACCGCAATGAAATCCCTGTCCTCCTCAAGAACTCATTTTTTAAAATAAAGACTACATTATCAGCAAGCAGAGAGAAAGACACCCATTGGAGTGCACAGATATCCCCTAGTCTACACAGCCTCAGACCTTAACAGAAGTACTGTGAAGAAAGTTGTATTTCCTAGAGTCACATGGGATTTGAGTTCAGGAATTTTTTACTTAAATCTTAAAGGCTAATTCAGTTCCAGAGACCTAGTAATCTTAAAAATGTTCAGGATAAACCAAGGTGTTAACTACTCGAGTTAGATACGTTACTCAAAGTTTTCAAAAAAGAAACAGCACTTAGACTGATAGTTTTGTGACTTGAGTCCTTGTTCTTAACCACTGAAATTAAAAATCAAGTGAACGCCAAAGGTAATCATCCTTACTCACTTTAAATCCATTTTATGAGACATCCACCATCTCCTTGATATAGTATTCATTCTGTGTTAAGGTGTGCAAAACCATTTAATTAAGATATCTAAAATTTGTGTTCCTACTCACTTATTATATATTTACATTTATTTACATCTTAGAACAAGATTAAGGAGGATTGTTCATTTAAGTAATCACATTAGTAGAATAAGGTTTTTTTTTTTTTTTTACCTTTGAGCATAATAGCAAGTAATTTTATTGAAAGGCATCCTCAAGCATCTTTTTTTGCTTTAACTTAATCAGTGGTTGATTGCAAACACATATTCTAGTAAATGAATATGCACTTCTTTATGTAGCCATTACACTTTAAATTGTGGGTTGTCAAAATTTACACACACACACACACACACACACACACGAACATACTCATACTCAAAATGTCAGATACCTTAAATTCTGGAAACATGAATTGCTATGAGACTTAAAAACATAGAATTCTAGGAGGCATAGTGAAGTTGGTGAGATATATTTACAAGCTGACCAGTAATGGCTTCTGAGGGAAATTTCTTATTGCAGAGTACTAAAGATTTCTCTGTTGACTTATTCCCAGAGTAGTAACCATTTGCTACTGGTCAGGAGTACAGTTGAAGAGGCAGATGGCAGTTTTTGGAAGAGGGTGGAATAGAATGGTAGTTCCCAAGTTTCAACTGGAGAATTGAAAGAGTAATCTTAGACACATAGGCAGTGATTCTCAGAAGACGTATTTCATTTTAATCCCAAGGAGTTAAGTATATCTAAGAACTATATAAAATATGTTACCCTGTAGCTTACTCTCTATGTGAAATTAACTCTTATAACTGCTATTCTTCCAGTAGTGTTATATTATTTTCTTTAGTATGTTGTTCCTTAAATAATTCTCTGTTGGAGGGGGAAAAATTATACAGGCCAGTTTTAACTTGCTCACCAAAGAAAATTTGCAGTATTTCTTATACTGAGTACTTTTTGTTGTTGCTTTAATGTTTCTATAGTGTTTGTCTTTTCTTTTGCTTCTCTCTTTCCCCCATTCAATTAACATTTAATGTGCTTTGATTGATTTTTTCATCCACAATCCATTTGCAACTGATTCAATTATCCATCATTATTGTGAGAAGTAAATTTTTAAAAATCCATTTAAAGACAGAAAATGAGTTAAATCAAGGTATTCTTAAATAGAAAACCCTTAAAGCAACATGCCAAATATACTGGGTAGCTGATCAGAGCTTGAATAAAAAAAAAAAACAAGGGATTACAATAGTATTTGTTCTTTTACAAATAAAATCATCAGTCTAATGTATATTTGGAGATGATCAAAAGAGAGAAAGCTGCTGCTTTCCAGTAAAATGTTTACTGTCTAGGACCTGCAGCTGATTCTAAAGTCAAATGATCACAAACTGATATGCCCGAATCGCGAGTCCCCAGAGACCTCCAAGGAGCCAGCACCCATTCAAGTACCAAAGGGTCTTTATTACAAGCTTGAGCAGAGGCTCACCCGTTAACCGGCGCAGCGACAGCAAGGTGAAGCCCTGAACAATAACGAGCAGGGTATTTATGGGGTAAGGGACGGGGGTGTTACAATGCACACGTTGTACACATAGCATCATCACATAAGCACCAATCATAATTGTACAGCACCCATGGTAACAGTTTTAACCATTCAGTGTCTGTGAGGCGTCCGTTACTTTTGGCGGGACCCACTCATGACCTTTGAGACTCCTTTGAAAATGACCAATTAAGAGGTGAGCTCAAAGGGCCTATATAGGGTTTAGGCAAGCGGTGAGTGATTGGCAAGTTTGTACAGAGTAACTAGCTGCAGTTCCCAGCCCTGACTCAGACCACAAGAATGTTACACATTTCTTTTGATTGGCTGATCTGAGGGCGGTCCTGAGGGTGGCTTCAGCTGAGGCTTTTCCTGGAACTGGGGCTGAGTGCAGCCCCTGGTTGCTCTTAATGGAGGATGTAATTTCAAGCTCCTCAAAACAATGAATAGAAGAGTAAGTATGAGACAGAACTCCATAATCCATAGAAAACCCATTATAGTTGTAGTTAATTGCTTTTGATATGTTTGTGCATGTTTCTATTTTTAAACATATTCTTCTTGGTTTAAAATAAAATATAAAAATTTGTTTTTAATGCAAAGAACTGTTCTATTTTTATTTCATCATTTATTTTTGTCTACACAATTTGAAACTCTATGATAACCTATATTTTAAGTAATAAGCTTAAATGGAAAGGAAGCTTAGTTCTTAAGGTAACATTTAAATGCATGCCATTAGTTTCTAAAAACCATATAAATATAAGGTATCATATACATAAACACAAATAAAAGGCTTCATGTGGTGCCTGAGTGGCTCAGTCGCTTTAGCAGCCAACTCTTAGTTTCAACTTAGGTCATGATCCCATGGTTCATGGGATTGAGCCCCACATTGACAGCACAGAGCCTGCTTGAAATTCTTTTTCTCTCCCTTTCTGTCTAGCTCTCCCCCTGCTCGTGCTTTCTTTCTCTCTCTTACTCTCTTTCAAAATAAATAAATAAAAATAAAAGGCATCACAAAGGTCATTTGTCTCTTCACTTTATTAAATATATAAAATTATGAAATATATTAAAGTATAATCTTTTACTTGTAGTTTCTAAGATGAATAATACTTAGGGTTACCAAAGTGCTATAATTTACTTAGGCTATGCCAGGGTACAGAGTATTTGCCAATCTTTTGCTAAAATGAAACCGACATGTAAAGGAGTGAGACTCCAAAAATGTGTTTCAAATTGTTGAAGATAGAGATGAGCTGCCTTGATTCTCCTCTAAGCAAAGACTTGTTGTCCTCTTATGGAGAGTGTGACCCATAGATAGCTTCATCTATCAGTTGCTTCAGGATTCCCCCAGCTACCTGTGGTCACCTCCTTCCAGAAAGAACCTATATTCCATGACTGAGCAAGGTGTTAATAAAAAAGTCCAGCCATTTGTCTCAATGTGGGACAACTTCAGTTGATGTTTGCTCCAAAATGTCTATGTTTTAAAAAAAAAAATTAACGTTCATTTATTTTTGAGAGAGAGAGAGACAGAGAGACAGTGTGTGAGTGCGAGAGGGGCAGAGAGAGAAGGAAACAGAATCTAAAGTAGGCTCCAAGTTCTGAGATGTCAGCATGGAGCCTGGCTAGGGGCTCAAACTCACGGACCTTGAGATCATGACCTGAGCTGAAGTCAGATGCTTAACTGACTGAGCCACCCAGGCATTCCTGCTCCAGAATTTCTTATAGGGATAGCTGAAGTTTTGTTGGCTTGAATCTCAGTTCATCTTATCCAGCTGCCTAATTTATCTTTTCACCCTTCCCATCACCAACTCCTTCCCTAACAAATACCTTGCAGTCCAAATTCTATCTCAGTGAATACTTTAGGAAAACCTAACCAACAATTAAAATAAAGTAGATGGCTTATTTGTTGCAAGAGCTCTTTAAAGTGAAGTCTAAGCTACTTTCTAGCTTTATGTTGTTTCTGATGGTTAGTGTATTTAGAACCTCTGTGCTGTCTTTTGTGTACTTTGTAACATATCAGTAAACTGCCATAACCAGAGAAAGAATCCTCTATATAAGTGCACAGATAGATGGACAGGTACATATATGTATAAAGGCTTTCCTTCCCTTTTAAAAAAGTTAAGGGTAGGGGCGCCTGGGTGGCTTAGTCGGTTAAGCGTCCGACTTTCGCTTAGGTCATGATCTTGCGGTTGTGGGTTCGAGCCCCGCGTCGGGCTCTGTGCTGACTGCCAGCTCAGAGCCTGGAGCCTCTTTCGGTCTGTGATTCCCTCTCTCTCTGACCCTCCCATGCTCACGCTGTCTCTCTCTCTCCTAGAAATAAATAAAACATAAAAAAAAAAAAGTTAAGGGTAAATCAGTATCTACATGTAATATAATTCCGTACGATTTATGGCCAAAGTATTCTTGAGAAATTATTTTTTTCCAGTAGGAGGTCCTTCTTTTTTATAACATTTTTTATTATTTATTTATTATTTTTGAGTGAGAAAGCTGGGGGGAGGGTCTGAGAGAGAGGTAGACACAGAATCTGAAACTGGCTTCAGGCTCTGAGCTGTCAGCATAGAACCTGATGTGGGGCTTGAACCCACACACCACAAGATCATAACCTGAGCTGAAGTTGAATATACAACCCACTGAGCCATCCAGGTGTCCCAGATAGATGCCTTTCTAAGATACCTTTACAAATACACATGGATACCTTTATATATTGTCCTATAATTAAGTAGTTACACAAGAAAATACTTACACTGGAGGTAGAAAATATTCATTTACGTGTAATATATGTGACTGTGCCCATATATTTTGCTCTATCATTCTGAATAATTTCCCCCTATAATCATTGCCCAGTAATTTCGCTTTAATTACCAAGTTTAAATAAGTAGATAGAATGATATTTGTTTATCAACCAAGGATATTTGTTTTATCAGAGTAGACTGTGCACAGTCTGTACATAGCTCTGTGCTAGGCATTAGTGGAGGCATCATTTTCTCTCTTATAATAATTTTCATTTGCTTTTGCTTTTTAAACTTCTTTAAAGATGTCTGATTATTTAAAATATTAACAGAATATCTAGAGAGTTTTCCTAAATTCAGCAGATTTATCTTGTTTACATGCTTGTATATTGGACTATTCCTTAAATTCAGCAAACTATAAAAATATGCATTTTGTAAATTATATATGAATTTGCTTTATAGCACCAATTATTATATTTATTTCCCCACATAAATTTTCTGTCATTTCACGTAGTGTTAAATGTTTTTAAATACATGTTCAATAAATATGTAATATAGCAATTTATGTTTCCTTTTGTTCAGTAGCACAATATTTTCAACTGGTTTTTTTTTTTTGGAGGTATTGCAGATATTTAGTTTTGCAAAAGGGAGAATAAAAGTATTGATTCGAGAGAACAATAATAATTTTAGTGCTGTAAATAAGTATTCAACATTTACTAGAGAGAAAACATTCAGAAAATTTGTCATAAGGGAAATTCTATCATAATGAACACCGTCAGGACTCCAAATGTTTTTGTTATGAAGAATATTGTATTAATGAGCTCTTTGTGACAAATAGAAATAATTCTCACAAGTAGCTGTTTTCTCTCCAAGTTCCTGTGTCCTGAAAATTCACAGAAGGCAGTAAACTAATTTAGAAATGAAAAAGTATTCTGTGCAGCAGTGGTATACCTATGGGAGGGAGTGAGGGCAGAGGTCTGCCTCAGTGAGGAGGAGTATTTTATCTTTGACCTTATTTAGAATTCTTGATATACATAGGGACCCTTGGGTGGCTCAGTCTGTCAAGCATCTGACTTTGGCTGAGGTCAGGATCTTGTGTTTCATGGGTTGGAGCCCCGCATCAGGCTCTGTGCTGACAGCTCGGTGTCAGGAGCCTGCTTCAGATTCTGTGTCTCCTTCTCTCTCTGCTTCTCCCTTGCTCACGCTCTGTCTCTCTTTGTCTCTCAAAAATGGATAAACGTTTTAAAAAATAATTATTGATATACAAAGATAAAAAAAACAAATTGATGTTCAGTGTATGATTTTTTTTTTTAGTTGTGTACATACACATAGGCAGGCACCTTCCTTTGACTGTGCACAGATGGATGACCTGCACCACTCTTCCTTCATACAGATGGCAGCCATAGAAGAGTTCTGCTCATATTACCTAGCAAGGAGATCATGCTGCAGAGAGCACCAGTGACCATACAAATCCACCTAATGCACCTTCATATCCGCCACAGCATTCCCAATGGGACCGCTCTGTCTGGAGCATCCCTCAGACAATAATTGTGATAGTGGTGGTAGTAGACCAAGGCTATTGCCTACTAATACTCTATTAATGACCTGTATTTCTTCCAGGACTTACTATGAGCTTGGCCAAGATTTCTCAGGGCTAAATGGCAGTCCAAACTTTTCTACACAATCTGCGTTGCAGTCTTAGGATTCTTCCTATATCCCCTCTTTACCCTTCCTACCCCCCTCTTTACCCTTTACAAGTGTTTCTCCCAATAATTCTCTTATACATCATATTCCATCATGGTGTCTGTTTCTCGGATGACTAGAATTGACAGAGTTGGTTAACTAGAACTGATCAACAAAAACATGCAGTGAAATGGATCTTATTGACTAGATCACCCATAGTACTGCACTGCCAGGAAGAACTCATTAGTAATATCGGACACAGTGGGTGAAGATTTCACCAGTGATAACCTGGCAAAACATCTTGATTGCAGTGTAATTATTCAGGCATTACAGATATATGGGATTCACAATGCACAAGATCAGTCAAGTTGGCTGGTTACCACTAAGTTATATGGATGCCTGTAGAAATTGATAAGACATTAAAGGCAATAAACAGAGTTAAAGGCTAAGTGTGAGAACTAGTGGGTTTTTTTTCTTTCTTGGTAGATTACTAAAAGGTGTTTATAACTCGCGCTGGAAAAGCAGACAAGCTAAGAGCAGACTCACTTGGATATTGGATTATTCCCAGTATAGCCAATGGAGTTTCAGTTCCAGAGAAGTTAAATGTCCAGTCAAGGCACATTTATCATACTTAGATCAAAGTTTTAACTGGAAAAATCTCTGAATCATGGGATGGAGACATCTGGGTCGTTTCCCACAAAGATCTTGCATATGCAGGTGTTCTTGGACCTTCTTCCTTTTTAAGAACTAGCACTGGGTCCATGAGAAAAATACTTCAGAGACTACTACATTCAAGATAACAAATGCCTCCTCTCTTGGACAGCAGTCTGATGACTAGGATTAATTCTAAGCATAGTCTCTGTTTGGGTCCTGATGAGTGGGGGGAAGAAATTCCACCCTGAATGACCTGAAAGAATTATCTAGAATACACTATCAGGAACCCATAGATGATCTCTGAGGTTTAGATTTGAAAGCACTTGGTCAAGGAAGCCATTAGAAATGTGCTGGTGAATGGGGCTCTGGCATCACTAAGAAATTCAGTGGTGGCTCTTCTCTTTTAGGTCAGGGCTTATAGCTAAGGTAGTAGTTCCATTAGTCTTGTGATAGCCTTGGGGATGAGGAGATCCCAAAATAATAGAGGCAAGATAGTGGAACTTACCTGACAGAAGGAGCAGGCACAGTTACAGAGATGACTGGAAGGACATGCAGCCAACCATGGGAATTTGACCAACTTAAGTTGTAGAGATTGTTAACAGAGCCCAAATTAACATATGGTAAGGGTGTTTCTTCATATGTGCAATTAAGAAAAGAAGATTGGTGGTGGTTCATATCATCACTTGCTTGAATTGTTAATCTTGTTCCTGCAAAAACTAGACAGAGAATGAATGTATTTTGCCATAAACTTGAGCAATTAGTATCCATGGTTGCCACTGTGGTGCTGCATGTGTTTGCATTACTAGAGCATAAGGCTTCAGGTACAAGCTGTGTAGTTATGAATTTAATGAATTTATTCTTTTCTGTTCTTACTGGGAAAAAATGGTTATATACAGTTTGTGCTTACTAGAACAGTCAAAAGTATTTATAACCTTCTCTGAGGCGTTGTTATTTCTCTAACTTTTGCCATAGTGCAGTCAGAAGAGATTTAGACCATTACATCATCCCACAGATCAAAACATTGATCCATTATATTGATGGTATCATGCTGATCCAACAGGATGAGCAAGGCATGACTGGTATTTCTCTAAACTTGCCATGGGTATCAGGAAATATAAATTTTAGAAAGGCCATTTGTAAGGATACCAAAAATATAAAATAAATAGGTAAAAATTAGCCATGCCACTTAAATGGTATTAGCAGAACAGATCTGATAAATCTGAAGCACACTTTTTGTAACCTGAATTTATGTTTTGGAATATGAAACACCTGTGGCTGACACAATTAGCCATATTTTCACATTTTTCCATTTCTGAACTCAGAATGAATCTTAAACTTGATGATATGTTAAAATGGTATTGGTCATTTCCCCCCACCCTTTAGCACATCTAAAATCAGAGTATATCTAAGGACCACTGAAATCTTAGACTTCATGACAACAATAATTTGTTTGATTATACTCTTATATACTCTTGTACGTTTTCTTTATGTATATAAATGAATGAATTGATAAATACAATTTACTTTGTTGTGTTCCAGTCATGCATATAATTGATTTCTAGGTGTTTCTATTTAAGAATTACTGCAACAAACTAGAACTATTACATAAGAGATCAATGAATGATAGTCTGAAAGAAAAAAGATTATACATACTGCAAGCACTATTTGAATAGTCTTGGATTCGTGAACTGGAGGAAAAAAAATTAAGAGATAGTCTTCATGTATCCAAGAAGGCATCAAATAGGGGAATGGGGATAGGAAAAGAAAGGAGGAAGAGAATTGATATTTTTAACAAACAAATCATTTAACATTCTTCATCTCATTCAGTTATTTTAGCAAAAGCTCTGAAGCAATATTTTCAAAAGAATAAATAAGGTGATATAATGCAGTATGTAGGCTCTTTAAACTCATAGTCCATGACCTGAAAACATAATGGATGTAATCCAAGTAGGTCGGATTTGAACATGACATGAAGAAAGAATTTGTTAAAAAAAAAAACAAAAAAAAAAAAACACTTAACAGCCAAAATACATGACTAGATCTAGCAAAGTTGGAAATAAAACGACTTTGCTAGGAACCATATTGAGGGTGATAATCAGATAATATCTGGATGTTAAGATTCATTGCAACCCTGAAATTTTGAGGTTTTATGGAAAAAAATTGGCTGAATACTTTATGATATATAATAGGATCTTTCTTATAACCCTATAATTTATAGGCAGTGAGTGTATCAGTCAGGGAACAAGCAAGAAATTGGAAGTACACCTAAGCATTTACGCATACAGAACTTCATGCAGGGAATTACATAATTGATGTAGGAGCTGAAAAATCAAACTGGATATGATGAACCAGCCTAGAAAATAGCAATGGAAAAAAATCTTGTAGGCCAGAGGAAGCAGTGTTATTTAACACAGACGAGGGGCACTGGCAGAAGACTCATTTTATTAATGGAGATTGTGCCTGCGACAAAGAGAGAGGCAGAGAAAGAATGGAACAAGTAAGCTCCTCCCTTCTCCCTCCCACTCTCCAGTGTCCTACAGTGACTTTGTTTGCTCAGCTGATCTGGAAACCTTGGTGATCTGTCTGCAGTGATCAGCACTCCTGGGTCAGAGCAGAGAAAGGTGGGGACCGAACCTAATGGGAAGAAGGCCCTTAGCACTTAGATGGATATTGTGTTATTTTGGAGTTGCAGCAAAGGACAATTTTGACAGAGGAACTTCTTATCTAAAACCCAATCTCTTTATTTTTGGCATAGGAACCTTTACTATCAAAGAAGTAAAGAAACTGTCCAGTGACACCACTTTTATGTGTACATTTTTGTGTTTAGATGGAGAAAATGGTAAAGAGAAGGTCTTGGTAGCCTAGTTTTTCAAATGCTGTTTGCTTCATACTGATTTCATTACAGTGAAATATGGTTTTGATATATCATCACTGTAAAATGAAATTGGTTCAGGGAGGCAAGTAAAGGTTGCATTTATCCAGGTTACTAGGGGAATGGTGGTTTTCTTAAAGACATTTTAGTAAGAAGTAATGAGTACGTAACTGGAGTGCTACACTGGTGCTTTCTTTTCCAGTTTGTCATTCACCTGTCTTCCTCACTTGACCTGATGTGAGTTCTCTGCCTCATAATGAGTAAAAAGCTTGCAGCAAAGTAAGAATGAGCCTGTCGTGCCAAACGGGGAAGCAAAAGAGAAAAGCAACATGGAAGGGAATGATTCCTCAAAGTGATATTGCAATCCTTATTTTTTTCTTTTATAAAATAATTTTTAAATGAGAAAAGATGCAATGCTGGTGTAGGAAACTATGAAAGTAAAAGCATTGCCAGCCATGTTATTCATCTGTCAAAATTTTTATGGTGTCCCAACCTGAGGGAAAAGGAAATTCTCTTTGAGACAAATTGTAGAATGTAGCTAGCAAAAAGTAACATATACCTCTGGAGGCAGAGCTTTAGAGGAAAACTATGTAATTATAAAGAAAAGGGCAGGGGGATATAGACTACTATATTGGTTAGAAATGGAAGGACTGACATTAAATACAATATACTACATATACACATGATGCTTCTTAAAATATTAAGAGAGGCAAAGTACTATGTATTGTAATATGTGGGGTCTTGGAAAATCTGATTTTGATATTTCGGAGTTATAGAGAAAGTACTGGTAAAAAAAAAAAAGCAATTAGGCAAATTTTTATGGAAGATGAGAAATAAGTACTTCTTCAAGAGTTTACTGATAATGAAGCTGATTTATACCATTGAAAGTTAAAAATAAGAATAAAAAAATAAAATATGTGTTTTGAGGTACTTTTCATGAATTTCCAGTTTTATTCATCTGAGGAATTTTTTTCCCTGTCAAATTTGATTGCAATCATACTAGTTTGAAAACATCATTGAATGTATGTTCTGTATATGGCTTACGAGGGAATATGTCAAATCATCGGTCAATATTTATGCTGTTAGGAGTTGGATGAAGGAGTTGATTGTAGACAGACTCTAAAAGTCTGTAATGTGCAACTTCCTGACCCAAGTCTTATCATAAAAGTTTTTTGCCCAGAATCGTCTTCCTGTAATCTCTCATATAATGATTCCAGTTTGTTGCAATAGATCTTAAATGGAAACACCTAGAACTCTGATAATTCTGTGTATGACCGAAACAGCAAAAAGTAAATTTTGTTAATCAACTCATTTGTTTATAGAAATGCTAAAAATGTACAAGAGTATCAAAGCCTGTAGGTGTTTTGATGTATTTAAAGATTTGATTAATAAGGTGCTAACTTCAAACAAGAGGGAATTCCTGAACTGATCACTGGGAATGTGCTTCAAAAATGTTTTCATTCTAATGTGGCCAATACTTAATTGAAATATGCTGTTGGATCATTATAGAAAGTTTTCATTCATACCTAATACATCTTTACTGTTAAGTGAAAACCCTCACTGAATTCTCATGTTATTACGATAATCATAACATGTGGCACAGGTTTTTTTGTTTTGTTTTGTTTTGTTTTGCACTAATTGTAGCAGGAACAAAATTTGCGCATTGCATTTAACCAAACATATATGTTACAAAAGAAGAATGTACTAACTTATTTGAAATAACTTATTTTGGGTTATTTGTAGGATGAAGAGTTCTCTGAGAATGAATTCCCCAGCTTATCACAGCCAAAACTCCTGTTACTGATGTTTGTGATTTACTCAGTAAGCAAAGGTTTCCCTACCAGCAATATTATATCCATCTTTTTTTTAAAAAAACATTTAATGTTTTATTTATTTTTGAGAGAGAGAAAGAGACAGCATGATCAAGGGAGGGTCAGAGAGAGAGGGAGACACAGAATCTGAAGACAGGCTCCAGGCTCTGAGCTGTCAGTACAGAGCCCAATGTGGGGCTCAAACCCACAAACCATGAGATCTGACCTGAGTCGAAGTCGAATGCTTAACTGACTGAGCAACCCACATGCCCCTATATTTAATCTTTAAAGGTTAGAAGTAGAAAACAGTAGTTCCTTATGTGTGTACAACTAGTTAACATTCAAAACAGTAGTCCTCACTTTACGGAATCACAACAAATGTGCCACTCCAAGAACTAAAACTTACTTTGAGAGATCAATGGTGAATGAATTAAAACTCTAACACTCGTTTAGCCTATGTTTAGCTCTACTTATTCGAAAATACTCAATTCTCTGCCCTTTTTTTTTTAATCCCATGTACATAGTTTACAACTTTAATCATTCTCTTGTCATTATCAGCTTTCTTATGCCATTTCTACTAAACTTGAGCTCCTAAACACTATTTAGAAAAAAAGTGTTTATTACAAAAGTTTGAGAGTGCTAGAAGTTTTGGTCTGTTAATTTAGCCACCAATATTACCCCCAAATTTTATATACCCACTGGTAGGCAGTGCTTTAATGTAGCAAAGATTGCAGTATTTCTTCATTATCATCCAACCCCACTTCACTACCTCTATCCTATGTCTTATCAAAAGGGAAATCGCTCATTATTTTGTCACTAAATTTGCAACCCTACCTATATATTTCTTTTTCCTGCTATTAGAGTGAAGGGATTTCTCACAAACTAAGGTTAATCCTTCCAAAATAAAATGGATCCAATTTTTTTTTCCCTCTTTCCCTGGGATATGCATTATTATTTTGGCCATCCTACATGGCCCCATGTTCCCTAATGATAGTTCCATAACATTAACTACACTCACATCTTTCCCATCCAAAAATGAATATCTTCCATATATGTACACACACACACACACACACACAAACATATGCACAGTATCTCATGACTTGACATATTTTCTGAGCTCATGTCCTTTATCCTCCCTTGACTTCTCATTTTTTCCTCAACCCACTTCAGTGAGGCTTCTACCCCTACTACTAGACCAAGGCCTCTCCACCCAATATCATCTACAACATAGCTCTCTTTAAGTATTATGGATGTTTTGGTTCAGGATGTGCTCAGCTCTATTAAAGTACTTTGAAGAGCAAAAATGTTTTCTTGAAAAGATTTCTACTCTAGGATTTACATGTTTCAACTTCATAATATATGTAGATACATTTCAGTTTTAATTGCAACAAAACAGCGTATCTTAAATAGGATAAGGTATTTATTTATTCACTCATTTATTCCATAAATATTTATTGAACATATATAAATGCATAAGAGCTGGATTAATTAGACTACAACAGTCCTTGTAACATATGCAGAAATTATTAAAGTATAGACATGGTACACTTGGGAAATGAAAGTAGAGCCTAATACAAGACTATATAACTGGATTAACTATTTTTTTTTAATGTTTTTATTTATTTCTAGGAGAGAGAGAGAGAGACAGCGTGAGCAGGGGAGGGTCAGAGAGAGAGGGAGTCATAGACTGAAACAGGCTCCAGGCTCTGAGCTGGCAGTCAGCACAGAGCCCGACGCAGGGCTCGAACCCACGAACCGCGAGATCATGACCTAAGCGAAAGTCGGACGCTTAACCGACTAAGCCACCCAGGCGCCCCTGGATTAACTATTTTGAGGAACCATGAAGGTCTTCTCAGAGCCCTAAGGCAGGTGCCACCATTAATTCAGTTAGTAAAGAGCATGAACAGAGGTCTTGAGGGAAAAACTGGCTAGAGGAACTAAATGATCTGAAAGCAGGCCAGTGAAGTTGGGACATATATAACCAAGAAGACTGGCTTGAGATGTGACTGGAGAATTATAGGCAGTGTCTTGTGAATTCACAGTCTAATAATGCAAATGATTTTGCATTTTATAGTATGAACTTGCAACAAAACTGTATGACTTAAGAATAATGGGAGCTCTCCTGGAGAAAGGACGATTAGAGAGATTCACTATCTATGACATTGATGGAGGCTCTTACAGATTTTTACAGTCAGGAAAGGGTGATAGTTGATGGGATTCCAGGACACAGAAATATCATAAGCAAAGAAGTCAGGAAGAAAAGGACAATAAAGTGCTCAGTGGAGGTATGATCTCATACTCTCTAAAGTTGATATTCTGCCAATGGGACATGATGACCATGTTCTGTGTTCTGTACTGGAAAACATAATTAGGCTTTAGACTACACTTTTCTTTATTCTGGGAAAAACTGAGCAGTGAGCTTTTAGTCACCAGATACAAAGCAAATACCTACCCATTCTTCTAGGGAAAAAATCCAAAAAGGCAGGTATTTCAGATTCTGTGTTAAATGCTATTTTGTGATTAAAATTGGATGCATCCCAGGTTTTTCATCACTTCACCTAATACCAGGGATGGGTCCTCATTAACATCTGGATGGCAGGTAACCTAATTACTCTCTTAAGGCTTGTCTCTCAGGACCATTTCCAGTATCAAGTGTCTTAGGCTAGGTTTTCCTAGAGCAAACGTGAAACCAAAGATTAAGGTGCAAGTGATACATTAAGGAAGTGTTCTCAGAAGAAACCAGTTGGGGGCAGGGGAAAATTGAATAAGAAAGGAGAGGAAAAAGCAAGCCTGTAATTTCAGGTTAGGTCCCAGATTCAGCCTGATCCTGCAAGGAACACTGGAGAATACATTTTCCTTATATATCAAAGCAAAGGGCTGTGCTTTGTCCTCTCCTGTTCAGTTGGAGTGGTTGAGATAAAACTCCTGGATCTTTTACTTCTTTTTATAAGAGATTAAACAGAGTTTTAAGGTAAAAGCTAATACTAGATAAAATTGCTGGCCCAGATTTTATTTCTATATAATATAATCCCATGTAATAAAAAATACTTCAAATTTGTATTCAGTTTTCGGGTTCAAGTAGTGGACTGCCCATACATATTTGTATTTCCCCTCTTAAATTTCTATTATTTTGACAGCAAAAGAGTACATATGGCAAATTTATAATTATATGAAGGTTAAGAGGATGAGCTATAGGCTGAACAGAATTTTTTATATTTTTTCTGAAACACAACAAGCTGATAGATATATCATTAAACATACACCTGAGTTGAATTTCAAATATGTAGAGAAGAAGACAAAATGTGTGGTCTGTTCTGCTAAGTGGAAGAATGGGAATTCTTCAAGCTTAGAGTTTATAGACAAGTTGTGGGAGAATTATTAATCAAGGATACTTCATGGGAAATCTGATTCAGCTAAACTAATTACTGCTTGACTCACCTACCCAGAAACAAATGCTAGTCATAAGACTATTTGGGTTTAAGCTAAGAAATAAGAAAAAGAAGAAAGAAAGGTTCATAATAGATTGAATACTTTGTCTTAGAAGGGCTAGGTCTAAAGTGTGTTGGAGGGTCACCTGGATGGCTTAGTTGGTTAAGTGTCCAACTTCAGCCCAGGTTATGATCTCACAGTTTGTGAGTTCAAGCCCCACCTTGGGCTCTGTGCTGACCTCTTGGAGTCTTCTTCAGATTCTGCCTCCTTCTCTCTACCCCTCCCCACTTGTGTTCTATCTTTCTCTGTCTCTCAAAAATCAATAAAATGTAAAAAAGAAATTTTAAAGTGTGTTGGAAATGTCTAAGAAAAAAAAAAAGGGATGTGCCTATAAGTAATTTAAATTCCAAATTTCTAAATCTCTTTTCTAGAGAGTCCCAGTATATTGTCAAAAGTAGCAAAATCAAGAATTAGAGGTGGAATGACCTGAGAATTTATTTAATGAAATGAAGCTTACCTATAAGTAATTCGGAGATAGAAAAAGAAAAAGGGAGGGAGGGGACTTATTATTAATCCATAGAGTGCATAGTGCTAAAGAGTATTTTCCCAAGTGAGTATTTAAAAACAGACAGAAAATTGTTTCTTTCTCAATGTCAGTTCCCTTGTGACTCTTGAGTGTATCTCCCTATCCTTTCTGAGTCCAATATTTACAGATGGTGTATTTTTAATTAAAATAAATGGAAAATGACCTACTTTGCATGTTGTTTTTTTCCAGGGAAACCAGTACTTTCCAAAGTAGAGGGGGATTAAAAAAACATTATGAGATATCTAAAAATTTTAACTACAACCCCTTAAATGTTATTTACTCTAGAGAGTTGCAAGAACAATTTTGACCATATGGAACTTTGATCCAGGATGACTTAACACTTTCCTCAAGATTCTAACAACACCACTCTATTAAGTGTATCATTTAAGGCATTCTGTGATGATGAAAATGTTTTCTTTCTGATTTTCCAGTTGGATAGCCACTTGTCACACATGGCTACTGAGCATTTGAAATAAAGCTATTGTGACTAAACTGTTGAATTTTAATAAAACTTATTTTAATTGATGTGAATTTAAATACCTATATGTGGCTAGTGGCTACTATGTTGAGTAGGATAGTTTTAGGATACTAAGAACCCGGACATTGATGTCCTAAAAATGACTGCATGGGAGAATTGAAAGTAAACATTTTTTTGTTTGATATCATTTGGTACTTTCCAAAATTTAAGTTTATTACATTTTCTATTATAATATCTTGTAAATTGGGGCACTGGGTGGCTCAGTTGGTTAAGCGTCTGGCTGGGGCTCAGGTCGTGATCTCACGGTTCATGAGTTCGAGCCCCATGTTGGGCTCTGTGCTGACAGCTCAGAGCCTGGAGCCTGCCTTGGATTCCGTGTCTCCCTCTCTCTGCCCTTCCCTCACTCACACTCTTTCTCTCTCTCTCAAAAATAAAATAAAAAACATAAAAAATAAAAAGTAATCTATCATTTATATATGAGATAGATGTAACAAAAAAATCATACATATTGCCTATCTCATATATAAATGAATCCAAGAGTGGTTAATAACTTGAGGCTTACACAGGCTCCTTCGGAACTGGAGAAGATGATGCTTTCTAGCAAAATATCTGGCATATAGGAATTATTCAGAAATTGACTTTGTGATGAGTGGATGATATATACAGAATTTTGCATTTGGAGGGTAAATTGGTATCAATTTGCATAAATGCACATTTGACTCTTTTTGAAGATATAGAACATACTGCATATCAATCCATATCCTTCTGTAGTGGAAAAAGCAGCAATCTGAGAAAGCAACCTTGGGTGGAGAGAACAAGCCCCTCTTATAGACATTCTCCTTGATTATAAATGAGCAGGAGAATACAGAAATTGGAAGTTGAGGGGAGAAGATTTTATAAAGTTAAAAAACCTCAAATACCGCCTAAGACACAAGGAAAGGTACAGTGGATTGAAATAAGTACTACATGATGGATAGTACATAGATATGTATAACGTACATTGCTATATATAGATTATATAATACAGAATAGATATTGCATTACATATATATATATAGGTAATTGTAATACAAATATTTTTTTCTTCCATTCATTCAGAATTTGGAATGCAATAACATGGTTTTTTGAAACAGGAATTTTCCTGGTTCAGTGTAGCTGCATCAGGGAAAAAAAAATGCCTGTATCTCTCAATATGTGATCTTGGCTTTTTACACTGATATTGCACTGACCTTATAACCTTATATTCCTGAACCTTATACTTAAATCTAATTTGTCGCTCCTTGATATTTCAGTATATTTTGCAGCTTTGTTTTTAAGATTCCCCTTATATTAAATATATCTGTCATAGATATTCTGTCGCTGGGCATAATAGCCTCTTTATTTTAAAAATGAATCACACTGTATTATTTGCTCATATCTCGTAACATATCTCATTTCCTTTCTGCTTCTCTCTGTTTTTAGTGATTTTCAAGGCTGACAATTTAGGATAATAAGTTATTTTAGTTAAAAGCCTGTTTACTATCTTTTTTGAATCAATGTGATTGAGGGTGTCATGGATGACTTTTTCAATATGAAGCAAACTCAATACTAGTGATAGAGAGCTGCGCGTTGGTGTCCTCCTAGAACTTTGCTGTAAGACTGCAGCTCTGTATGATCACTGAACCCTTTGTTCTGTTTCCTGGATATTGCTAATGTTTATGGAACTGCACTAGATGACAGTAAATTGATCTGGATTGAAATAATTTTTCACTCTTTTCTCTGCTTCTGAAAATGATGCTTATTCTTCAAAGCATGACTCTGTTACTACTACTTTTTATTCTCTCAGTATTCTTCTATTAACACCATCATTTTTCATCTCAGATGTATTATTACTGGGAATAATAAGTTATTAAAAACAATGTCTACTATATATTAACCATCAAGTACATATCAGAATCTAGATTAAGTACTTTGATTTGTGTGTATGTATAAGTATATGTAAAAGATAAGGGCCCCATACTGCCTGTTTAAGGACATATCCATCCCCTATCCAGACCCCTGGTAACCACTAATGTATTTTCCATTTCTACAATTTTAACATTTCACAAATGTTTCTCATGCGTGTGTGTATACATTTACCTATAATATTCATTTATAACTCCAAGTATATATATACATCCTGAGGTAATTTATGTAGTCTTTCTATTTCAGGTGATAAAACTAAAGTTTAAAAGAATTAGGTCCAGAAATGCTTGGGTGGTTCAGTCAGTTAACCATCCCACTCTTGATTTTGGCTCAGGTCATGATCTCACAGTTAGTCGTATTGAGCCCTACATGCGACTAGCACTGACAGTGCAGAGCCTGTTTCCGATTCTCTGTACTGCTCTCTCTGCCCCTCGCCTGCTTGCACGCCCATACCAGCTCGCTCTGTCTCTCTCAAAATAAATAAACTTAAAAAAAAAGAGGAAGAATTAGGTCCCATGCCCACCTACACGTGTCCACAATTGTACTAAGTACCTCTATAAGTAGTACAAATAAAAATATTAAAACTTCATGAATTATGAAATGAGGAATTTATTTATATGAAGGGTCTAATACTTTGGATTGTACAGATAAAGATATTGAGAGTCACCCTGATTTACTCTACCTTTTTCCATGCCTTACTTTGTTTTACTGTCCAGTATTGTAAGTTTTTAAATCCTGTAATACTGAACACTAGACTGACATGCAGTAACTAAGAACATGAAAATCACCCATAAATGTGGCGGTGCAAATATGGCTGGAACATTCTTAGACTGGACTCCGTTATTGAGTCTCAATACATAATGCTTTCAACATAATGCTTTCTCAATTTTTTATAGGAGGACTTAGTCACATTTTAAAATTTGCTGACCAGAGTTTTATTTTCCCTCATGTTGTTATTATCAGCATTAAATACTTTAATTGAGCTTTTTATTTTGAGATTAAGTGTAGATTCATATGCAGTAGTGAGAATAACAGGAATCCTCTATACACTTTACCTACTTTCTCCCAATGATAGTATCTTATAAAACTATAATTTAGTTTCAAAACCAAGATATGGAAATAATACATCAAGATGCAGAGCAACCCCATAATCACAAGAATGCCCCATATTGCCCTTTTATAGATTCCCCAATCTCCCCCAACCTGCACTCCCTGAAGCCACTAATTTGTTCATTTCCACAATTTTACCATTTCAAAATGTTAATGGAGTCATAAGGAATGAAATATTTTGCAATTTGCTTTTTTTAAAACATCATAGTTATTTGGATATTTATATAGGTTGTTCTGTGTATCATGAAGATAAGGGAAATGTATTTATCCAGTTTTAAAAATTTTTCTCTTGATTTTTCTTCCTTTCTGATATTCCAAAATTCTTCTATGTACCACATTCTTTATTTTTAGACAAATTGCTTTAGCATATTTTTTTCTTTAGAGTAGTCCCATTGATGAGAAATTGTCTTGGTTTCCCTGCATCTGGGAATTCTTGATTTCTGTCCGTTTGCTGAAAGATATTTTTGCTGGATATAAAATTCTGGTTGACAGTTCTCTTTCAACTCTTAAAAAATGTTTGGACTTCCACTTTCCACCTAACAGGTAAAATGTGGTTTGTTTCTTGTTGATTTCAAGATGTTTTCTTTCTCTTCAGTTTTCAGAAATTTGACTCAGTGAAATCATCTCCTTTGGAGTTCACTCAGCTTCATGAATCTTTAAATTCTGTCCTTGTCCAATTTGGCAAGTTTAACAGACCATTTCTCTCAGTACTTTTTCAGTTTGATCCCAGTCATCTCCTCCTCCTAAAACTCACAAGACACAATCATTTAGATCTACGGGTATTGTCCCCACAGGTTCCTGAAAATGTGTTGTTGTTGTTTTTCTAAGTATGCTTTTTTTCTGTTGTTGACATTATGTAATTTCTATTGCTGTATTCAAAATTCACTGATATTTTTCTTCTTTAGGAGTTTTGCCTCCCTTCTGTCTATCTCTCTCTCCTCACCCCCAGAACATCTTTAATTCTGCATTTTAGCCCGAGTTTCATGCACACATTTCCAATTAACTTTCACATGAAGGCCACAGAGATACATTAAGTATATCTTAAAAAATCATCTAATTTGAAACATGATCTTTATTCTGTTCCCTATTGAGGGTAGTGTTATTAACATTCTTTTCACTCTAACTTTCAGTACTTTAGTAGCTTCTGAGTTTAAGTGACAGGTGGAGATGAACTCTGCCCCAACACTCTCTCACTGTCATAGAGAAGATTTCCACTTAAATATTTCTAGTATATTTTTCTTAAGAATCTTGGATTTAAAATGTTATTTATAATTAATTAAAGTCTTATCTTTCTTACAAGTGAAGATAGTTTAAGATTTCTCTTTTGTAGATTGTTTCTATGAATGCACCATAAGCTAATATGGAACCTGGTATTTTTGTTTTCCCACATTTGTAATATTTCACAAACATTAAAAATAATTCATGTGATACTTTTATTTCTTAACATTTTTGGTTAGAGCTATTTGGTAATAAGTACCACTTAAAGCTTTGAGGAAAATACAAAATAAATTGTTTCCTCTATTTCCTAATTGTACTTCCATAAAATTCTGATTTTAGGCATGTCAATCCAAAGTGCTAATAAAAGAAAATTGTATCCCTCATGATCAGATGGTGGAGTGGGTGATTCTATCTAGTCAAAAAACAAAAAGACATGAAAAAGGTTGAGGGTGTCATGGAGTTGTTACATGAGCTGTTCAACTGAATGCTGTATTCTGCCTCTGGCTGATGTGGAGGAGTATGTGTCTGTGCCTCTCAAGTTTCTGACAGAGATTCTGATATTCACAAGTTCTATAACCCAATCAAGGCAATGCTCACTTTTCTCAACTGTCATCACCCTGAAATTATCAGACATATGGTCCCATTTTAGCAACTCTCCAAGATATCTGTCAATCTAAATCATTTGCTAGGACACTTGGGTATAAGCAGTTTGTGATTCTTTTTTACTAATTTTCAATCAGCATTTTATGTTTTCCTTTTTGTAAGGTCATCCACCTGTAGCATGGTTCTAAAAATTAAATGTAGAGCATATTATGGAAACATCCATAGTATGTTTCAGATCACCTAGTTTTATAAATGCATCCTATCATTTACTGATGCTAGCGACTTTTACAGCTACATGTCTCATTTGGCCTTAACATGGCATTTTTCACAGAAGACAATAGAACACTCAAACAGCTGCTGTGTAGCTTTGTTAAGTCATCTAATTGGAAGCAAGCAAACCCCAAAAACCCTTTAGTCATGAATAGAAGCCCAATTTCAAAATATATTATATTGCTGTATACTGGTAAAAAAATGATGAAGGAATGGCCTAAAACATCAAGGAAAAACATCTCCCTTCCCCTTCCCCCATGACCTCTTCACACACACACACACACACACACACACACACACACACACACAATGTTAACTCTAACATTGTTTTAGTTCCATGCCCTATAATTTGTATGGCTTGTTATTGAAGACACTTTACTTATTAATAGTTTTAAAATCATTATGTGATAACTGTTATTCTAGATAATTTATCTAGTTCCATATCTACAAAATTAGAATCATAAACGCTCCAGTAGTTTAAATATACCCAAAAGTTTTTCTGTACTCTTCCCTCCAGAGTGGAACTCTTCCCAATACTTGCAACTAGGCTGCCCTTGTTGTTTTGATAAAAAAAAAAAAAATTGGTGGAAGTCACAGATGAGTATTGGAGCTTGCCTTCAAGAGGTTTTGCAGCTATCAACTCAAAAACTTGGGAGGGATGCTTTGGAGTATAAAGCGGTTGATACTGCCTACTAACTAGAGTAAGAAAGCAACCCAGTTAACAACCAGTACTATCTATCAGACAAGGGAGAGGCCTTATTGGACAGCTGACCAACCAGATGGATACAATCACATTTTGTCAGACTGAAGGCTGACAAAACAGTTGGGAAATTATCCAACCAACCCTTAGAATCAGGAGGGAAAAACAGTTGCTTATATTAAGCCACACCCTTTAAAGGACATTAACTCTGTAGCAATAGACAATAGAAATGCAGACATTAAAACACAATATGGAAGATAATGTGATCCTAATTTTTTAATAATTTATGGCTTACTATCTAATTCTGAATGGAATCAACGTAAACGTTTCTTTGTTACGTTATCTATTCCCAGATATATTTGAAGTTATCAGTGATTTGGTTCAATGTTACAGGCAGATCCAAATGTAGCATTTGGAACTGCACTAAAGTTATATTCTAAACTCCTATAAGAAAGAATAGAAAATTCAGAACCTCAAAACATGAATTAGGATACTAATTCTATCATATACAAATGCATGAAGATAATGACTCCTTCATATATTTTCACAGTAATTTGTTAGTTGCTGAGGTAACATGTGGAAATGTGTTTTAGAAGTGTTCTTAAATTATCTCATAGAGAATATAAGGTAAATGTGTGTGTGTGTATAGATATAAATATATACAAATATATGTATATTTGAGAGGGGCTGGGGCAATATTACAACTGTTCACTAATATAAAGTTCCTTTCAGGGGTGCCTGGGTGGCTCAGTTGCTCATGCCTCCCACTCTTGGTTTTGGCTCAGGTCATGATGTCATGCTTGTGGGTTCAAGCCCCATATTGGGCTCTGTGTTGACAGTGTGGAGCCTGCTTGGGATTCTCTCTCTCTCCTCTCTGAAAATACAAATAACCTTAATATTAAAAAAAAAATTTCTTTCAACTTTTCTGAAAATTAGAGAGAGTTTCATTTAATTCCCTCCTTAGAATAAAGTGTAACTATGTTATTTGTTCTAGTTGAAGAAATGGGAATATATACTGCTTCTAATTGGAAATACTTAAGAGATGACGTGACTTTTCATCTTCCCTTTCTCCTGTGTCATTCAGATAACTTCCAGTTTCCTTATGTCTGATTCCTCAAGTGAATATATGAAGCTAAACTCCCTTCTGACTAACATTAGACATGTAGAATGAGTTAAAATAAACCTACTGCTTTAGGCCGCTGAACATTAGAGTTAAATCTGGTGACTAGGTCATCTACCTGACCTCATGTCACCAAAAACACTGTGGGAAGGCATATAAATTAGCACCATTGTATATAATTTAGTATTTTCAGAGGCACTGCTTAAATGTAGCTTAGGTCCAACCTTGATTTCATGATAAAATAGTGCCATTTATTTTAATATGAAAACATAACCACATGGCCAAATAAATTACAATATTTCAATTATGCATCTCAGTGGTACATTACATTTCATTGCAAGGAAAAGCATTTTGTTTATTTTAGTGTACCTTATAGCATTTCATATATAACACAATATTCTATTGGCATCATAAATTACTTTTTATTTTTATTAGATGAGTAAGACACAAATTCTTTTTTTTTTTTTTTTGATTAGCCCTATCAACATTATAATGATCCATAAGTTCAATGAAATTCAGAAATACTCTGGCATTTTGACTTAAATAACTTCTTCAGATCTTCTAAGATGTAAATTATATTTTATACAAAACAGCAACATTCAAATTTATTTTAATATTTATTTTCAGAGAGAGAGAGAGAGGGAGAGAAAGAGAGGGAAGGAGAGAGAGAGAATGTTAGTGGGAAGGGGCAGAGAGACAAAGACACAGAATCTAAAGTAGGCTCCAGGCTCTGAGCTGTCAATACAGAGCCTGTCACAAACCCTGAACCTGTGGACTGCAAGATCATGACCCAAGTCAAAGACGCTTAACGGACTGAGCCATCTAGGTGGCCCTATTTAAATATTTAGTGTTTGTTTATTTTTTGACAGAGAGAGAGAGAGAGAGAGAGAAACAGAGACAGAAAGAGAGAGAGAGAGAGGATATGTTAGTGGGGAAAGAGGAGAAAGAGGGAGACACAGAATCCACAGTAGGCTCCAGGCTCTGAGCTGTTAGTACAGAGCCTGACATGGACCCCAAACCTATGGACTTGGAGATCATGACCTAAGTCAAAGTCAGACACTTAACCAACTGAGCCACCTAGCTGCCCCCTTTTAAAATATTTAATGTCCATTTATTTTTTTGACAGAAAGAGAGGGAGGGAGGGAGAGAGGGAGGGAAGGAAGGGGCAGAGAAAGAGGGAGACACAGAACTCAAGGCAGGCTCCAGGCTATGACCTGTCAGCACAGAGCCCCACATGGGGTTCAAATTCATAGAACCATGAGATCATGAACCAAAGTCAGAGGCTTCACTGACTGAGACATCCAGGTGCCCCACAAAACAGGAACATTTAGAATCACTTTCAGGATGTTCTATCATTTTTGTTTATCTTATGTAATCAAACTCTGCAAAGTGTCAAGTATTGCAATATTTGAATATATATACTTAAAGGATACTTCCATTTTTAAAAAGCATCATAATGTAAATTGGTTTTTTTGCAGTCATAAATTTTGTTTAAATTCTTCCAATCTTGGAGAAGTTATTCTGAATTGCAAATGTTTTATACTATTGTATTATTGCCACAAAGAATACCTGAAAAACAAAATAAACACAGGATTCTTTTTTTTTAAGGACATATATATTTTTTAAGTTTGTTTATTTATTTTGAGAGAGACAGAGATAGTTCAAGTGGATAAGGGGCAGGGAGAGGGGGAGAGTGAGAATCCCAAGTAGGCTCTGTCTGCACTGTCACTTGAAGCCACAAACCATGAGATCATGGTCTGGCTGCATGCCTGGGCCATCCAGACACCCCTAAACATAAGGATTCTTGCAAATAAAAGAATCAGTCATGTGGAATCAATTCACCATTAGAACATTTATTAAACAATTTTTTTAATATTTGGGCATCATATGAAATAAATTTTCTAAAATCTGCATCTTTTCCCTGATTGGTTCCATATTCTGTTAAAACCACTTTTTAATTTCTTTTAACATTTATTTATTTTTGAGAGACAGAGTATCCAAGCAAGGCAGGGGTAGAGAGGAGACCCAGAATCTGATGTAGGCTCCAGGCTCTGAGCCATCAGTACAGAACTCAACATGGGGCTTGAACCCATAAACCATGAGATCATGACTTGAACCAAAGTCAAAAGCTTAACCAACTGAGCCACCCAGGTACTCCAAAATCACTTTTTAACTAAAACGAAGGTCCATGGAAGAGGATTATTAAAATGTATTTCAAATTGCATCTCTTTATTTTCTTACACTGATATAGTCACTGAAATTTTCAGCATTATGTTTTATTTTTTTCCTCACAATTTGAAGAATACTCATTAATTAACTCATCAATGTTCAAAACTCCATTATTTTTACTGACTGGAATACTGTAGTTTTCTAGCCAAACTTGTAACTTCTGCTGTAATTATAATCCATTTCTGCACTTACTTCTCTTTTATCTCTAGATATTCCACCACTTTTTAAATGTCTTACTTTTCTAAAAAATTTAAATATATATTTAAAACATGTTTATAGTATTTAGAGTTATATATAATGTATGATGAATATATAACACATTATTTAACTTAATTAATATAAATTATAATATTTACCAACCAAAAAGGTATACATAAAATTTATATATTAAAGTTTTCCAGACAAATTTGGGTGAGAAAAAAATGAAAAATACATTTTTGTGTAAAGAAGTAAGTAACAACTATATTTTGCGTTGTTGTTACTAATGGAACAATTTTCTCTAATATTTTCTGTTTGGTAGCTACTGATGTAGAAGAAAGCTATTGACTTCTGTCAAATAACTTTGTAGTTTGCATATATGTTGAGTTTTCTTTTAAGTTCTAATATTTTATAATAATTGATCATATCATAGAGTCATCTAAGAGAAAACTTATAATGAATAACTATACTTCTGTCTTTTGTTTTTGGTGTTTGCCAGGATTTCCAAAATTATATAGAATAATATTGATTATTTTATAACTATTTATGTAGTTATCTTCTAAAAGAAACATAAAATCCACTGTTTATACTAGTTTGTATAGAGTGGAATGTAGAGTAATAATTAGATGCATAACAAAATATTTATAGATAGTACATCATGTAGTCAGGCTTCTAAAATGCAACATATTAGGCTTCTCTAATCAAGATATGAACATTTAGTTCTTTCTTTTTTTATCATAAAATTTTTCATGTTTTATTTATTTCTGTAGAGAGAGAAAGAGAAAGAGACAGCATGACCAGGGGAGGGTCAGAGAGAGAGGGAGACACAGAATCTGAAACAGGCTCCAGGCTCTGAGCTGGCTGTCAGCACAGAGCCCAATGCAGGGCTCAAACCCACGAACCATGAGATCATGACCTGAGCCAAAGTTGGAGGCTTAACCGACTGAGCCACCCAGGTGCTCCTCTTTAGTTCCTTCTAATATGAAAATTTAGTCAGCTACAAAAGTAAAGAGAACCTATTTGAAAATCCCCAAATCTTGTTTTCCAGCACTTTATGACCCTAGACCTACCCAGAACTCTTTAAATGAGGGTCCTTCTAATGTTGAAATAACTTTGGTACTGGCAGATTTCCATCAAAATTTCTTTCTGATATCTGTTCATCTCCTGGTACATGATATGGCTAGTTTTTAGCTTCCCTCCTGGACCAGAATATGGAAATACTTAGATATTTCTGGAATAATTCATTGCCTCCACAATTTTTAGGAATGTCTGTCCTTATTCTGAGGTCTCCTTTGAACAGTTGATTTATTATAAATACATGTGATTTTTCCTTGAAAAAATGACTGCTACAAATCTGTTAAATAGACAACCCTTACCACTTGTTCTTGTCTTTTAAAATTATAGTTATATCCCCTTTATCTACTGCTTCATAACAAGACACAAAAAATCTTAGTACCTTAAACAACAAAAATGTCATTGTTAAAAAAAATGAATCTGCAATTTGAGCAAGGTTGTGTGGTGACAGATCATCTGTGCTCCATTTGGCATGAGCTTGGTTGGCCCAAAGATGAAAGGGGAAAAATTATTTGAATTCTAGTTCACTCATGTCTAGCGGTTGATGCTGGCTACCATTGGGACCATAGCCAGGAATGTCAGCTGGACTTTTTTACATATGATCTCTTCATATTTCCTCACTACATGGCAAATTGACCTACAGTGAGTTCCCAAGAGACAGAGAGTGGAGTCTCTATACTATTGTCATACAATGTCAGCCTTGCCATATTCTACTTTTCAGAAGCTTGTTATTAAATCTGGCCCACGTTCAAAGGAAATAAAATCAGATTTTATCTTCTAATAAGTGTCAAATTCTTTGCGGATATGTTTTTTAAAGCCATCAGAGTTGGGGCGCCTGGGTGGCTCAGTCGGTTGAGCAACCAACTTCAGCTCAGGTCATGATCTCATGGTTCGTGGGTTGAAGCCCTGCGTCGGGTTCAATGCTGACAGCCTGGAGCCTATTTGAGATTTTGTGTCTCCCTCACACTCTGCCGCTCCCCTGCTCATGCTCTGTCTTTCAAAAATAAATATATATTAAAAATTTTTTTAAAACCCCACCAGAGTGGAGATCTCTTTGGGATTTCATATAATTAGAAGTCTCCAACATGTCTCAGAGAGGTGTTTTGTTTTTTGACCTCCTATGTTCTTGTAGCAGGTCCTTGTGTGTGTGTGTGTGTGTGTGTGTGTGTGTGTGTTTTCAATCCTGTCTAATTAACACTGTCACTAAACTATTTTATGATGTAAATTATTTACATCAGAATTTGTCTGATGTAAATATCTTATTTCCATCTCTGTTGATGGTTTTTATATTTTAACTTTCATTTATGCTGTTAAATTTGGGCTTCTTTTAGTGGCACATAAATGAAAATATGAGACAGTGATACAGCTGTGGGAGAGACAAAATGCTCTTACTATACTTGTCCCTGTCCTTCAGAAATGCCCTCTACCTTTGGATATTCTCTTTTGTTTAATTTCTCACTCATATGCAGTATTATTCTGAGGAGTATTCCAAGAAAGATATTGTCATTCATGAAGAATATGAATGCCTTCATATCTAAGCGTACCATTCTATTACCATTGACCATACAATGACATAACTCGGTATAGAATTCAGTGGTCATATTTTTTTTCTGAAAATTTTGATATTGCCTTCTGCTCCTTACTAATATGCAGGAGTCCTTATTTTCTTTCCATCTAATAAACACGTAGTTTATTTTTAATTGACTTTGTTTTGTTTTTCTACATGTTACACAGTTATTTTAAACATATTGCTTCCTAAAATTCACTGAAGCTTGAATTTTAGACTTCATTCCACCTGTAATTTCAAAAATATTCTCTTTAGGTCTCTGAATATATTCAATCCTTCATATTCCTTATTTTATTCTTCTGGATTTGTCACTAACTATTATATCTTCTAGATATGTCCGTAACTTGTATATTTATATTGTGCAGCCCCTTTAAACATAAATTTTCTGATATATTTATATCCTCATTTTGGTTATCATAATTTTTTGTATTCTCAATTGTGGATCTTTATAAACATGTTGTTTATTTCTCATATGAAAAGCAGCACAGCAAAGAGGTTTAAGGTATATACTTTTTGTTTGCTTCCCCATTTCTACTCTCCACTCTTAGTGTCTGTGCCCCAGGCAGCTGAACTTCAGGACTTCCTTGGTTCTTTTGTTCTGTGGATTTTACTTGAGTTTGGAGAGGAGATTTACAGTCAATTTTTCTAAAACATGATAAATGTCTTCCTAATTACTACTGCTTAATTTAAAATTATGCAGTTAAAACAATAGTGCTAATGGGAAAAATGGGTATAACATTCAAAATCTTCACCAGTGATACACTTAAAAATCTACATTAAAAAAAAAAACACAAAAATTCTCACACAAATGGTAGCACAGTTTTCCACATTTTCTTAAATGGTTAGGAAATGCATAAACACTACAAAAAATATAGTGCTTTCTATTGAAAGAGACCCAGTGTTTGCTTATGGAAGTAGGTATGGGAGAGGTGTAAACTGGAAGTTACTGTGAAGTAGGTGAAAGAAAGTTACTGGAAATGGGAAACAAAATTGTAACACCAAGTGTAGATGGCCTGGCTTCTATCACATGCAGTAAACTGAAGTCGCTGGTAGTTTGTATGTGTTTGTATGTGTTTGTTTGCATGCCCCTACACTGCTCTGTTCAGCTAGGTACAGTCTTCTGTGTTTATCTAGTGTTCCTTGCAAAGAAAATCTCACATAAGCGAATGCATAATTCCCTGTTTTGTCAGTTGGTTTGGGACACGTTCCCCATTTTTAAAGAAGTATGGCATTTTGCTGGCTTTTTGCTGGTGTGGTCACAGGCTGTGAGTTCTGTGTTTCCTCTGCCATGTCCCCAGATCTTTCAAGGAAACCTCTCCTCCATTAGAGCAAGTGTTTAGCTGCTTCTGAGTTACAGTCATTTCTGTCATCTGACCCTTCCAGACCTAGGGAGATAAAGTTTTGCAATCATCTCTTGCTAGTTCTCCCTAGTCCTTGTCACATGTCTTTGATCAGTCCCCTCATAAACTTCTACCATTAACACATTTGATTGCACCATCTGTTTTATAAGGAATTCTTACCGACACAGGTGAAATACAGACTTTAGGTCGCTCTGGTTTAATATTGGCTTATTCAAAAAACAGCTGTATAACTGGGAAAATTATTTAGTCATTCTGAAATTCCATTTCCTCTCTGTAAGATGGAAATTATGGTAGAACTTACCTCATAGGATCGTTTAAGGTTTTGAAAAAGATAATGCATTAAACTACTTAATGTAATGTCTGATATGTAATATGTCTCAAACATTGACAATGTTACATAGCATTCTTTCTTTATAGAATCTAATTCAAACTAAATACACATAAATAATGCAACAACATTACTGTTTACAAGAACTTTTCATCTTAATTTTGAGAGTGGTTTTGTATAATGCCGGTAATGGACACTATTTCTTCTTCTTGCATAATTGCTACTTAACAGTACTTCTTATCTTATATTATTTTTTCTCATTAAAATGTGTCATCATTCACTACATCCGGAAGCCATAATTTGAGAATCACCCCTGACAATATGTCCAAAATTACAAATTCTGTCATTTCTACTTTCTTAATTATGTTTTAACTACATTTCTCTCCATCCTTATTTGTTGGTATTTAGCCTAGAGCCTCATCAAGTTGCCCCTCACCTGCTACACAGTGCCTTAATTATTCTCTTTCTGAACAGTCTTTCCAAAGAAATTATTGACCACATTGTGAGGAAAGAAAGTTTTGTAGTGAGAAACTGGAGTATGAAAGCATTCATTTATTCATTCTAACATTCATCTACTTACCATCTTTCCAACTTTATTAAGATATAACATTTTGTTAGATTTAAATATACAGTGTGGTGGTTTGATATACATATATTGCAAATTGCTAACCACAATAAGGATTAGGGTTTTTTTAAGTGATTGTGTTAAGTGAAATATTTTAATTTTTTTTTTTTTTTTGAGAGAGAGAACAGACAACGTGAGCAGGGGAGGGTCAGAGAGAGAGAGGGAGATACAGAATCTGAAGCAGGTTCCAGGCTTTGAGCTAGCTGTCAGCACAGAGCCTGATGCAGGGCTCAAACCCAGGAACCACGAGATCGTGACCTGAGCCTAAGTCGGAAGCCCAACCAACTCAGCCACCCAGGCACCCCATAAGGAAACCTGTAATGACTTCCAACTGCCTTGGAGACAAAACCCAAAATTTTACTATTCATGGACCAGAAAGCTCTTTGTCATTCAGCACTTTCTCAGAAAATAAGCATACAATTCCCTGTGCCTAGGATATTCTAAACCCCACAACCCTACCTACCCAGCAACTGTATGTATTCATTTAATAAATATCAATTAAAAATCCTCATTTTATAAAACTCAGTTTAATTATAATATCAGTTATTGAGTATGTTAAGTACCTTCAATGAGTTTTCGGTCTTTCCTCCACTCTACTGCTGGGTTGGCATAAAAAAAAAAAATCATGCTTTATTTTACCTCTTTCTTCTTTCAGGTAATCTCTAGAAAAGTTCCCCTAACTAGGTGGATTTTGCTCCATATATCCCCTATAACTTATTTGTAGGAGAAAGTTGAAAGTGAAAATATGTGTAGCAGAATCTGCTAGGGAACTGTGACTTTTTGAATAGGAACAAAATGGAATATAAATATCAGCCTTCATGTCAGGTCTGTCTTGACCGATGTGGACTTAGCATGAGAGTAGAGATAAGAAGCAGAAAAGTTAGGGATAGAGTTAGCGTACTTGATGCATTAGATTTAGGATGTGAAGAAAAGTGAATGATTAAAAGTAAGTCCTGGATTTGTGGTCTGATTATCTGAGAAGATGGCATTTATATTTTCTGAGAGGGAGAAAAACGGGATACAAATATACTGTAAATCATAGTCATCTAGCACTCTTTTTTGGCTTATCTTTCATTTAGTTTGTGTTTATGGCATCACTCCTTTTTTTTTTTCTCTTCAGAACTCCACAGTATTTCTGACTTCTTTCTCTTTCTCATCCCCTTAGGTTTTATATAGAGGTCCTGCTGTTTGTCTTCTACTTTTAAGATTCCTTGTTCTCAAACTGTAATGTGCATACAAATCAGCTCAGAAGCTTGTTATAATGCAAATTCCAAAGCAGTAAGTATGAGGCAGGGCCTGAAATTCTGTACTTTTTGCGAGATCCTAGGTGAGACTGAAGCTAGTGATTGAGGTGAGATGGATGTATTGGAGTAATATGCCATCAGATGAAAAGGAAGCAATCCAAATTGTTATATACTACAGATGTTTATATACTACAGATGTAAATCTGAAATGCTGTAACATTGTGCCTAGTTACAGAATTCTTACTGATATAAAATAAGCTCAGGCAACAGATAGGAGATGAGGAGCTTTAGTAGAACTCCTAAAAGCATCTGAAATTACTCCATAAAGAAATTTTTTATCCACATTTGTCTGATCCCATTAGATAGCCTGTGTGAAATGAACTTGAAGTTATTTACCACACTGCATAAACTTGGCCATAGATATACATTTAGTAAGATAGTACATACATATGTTTTTTCTAATATTTTATGTTCTAAAAACAATTTCTCAAAATCTCACTTTGGATGGTCATGTTCAACCATACTGAATAAACTGTGTATAACAAATACCCACTGCCTACCAAACAATGGATCCCACCAGGCTTGAGTCAGTATCTGTGGGCAAAAAGGAAAAAAAAAAAAGGTTCAAGCTAAACAGTTTAGTGCAGAGTAAAATAATGCCTACTATAATCAATTGAATTAAAATTAATGATTTAATTAATTGCACATTTTATTAAACAATTGTAGCACTGTGAGCCAATATTATTTCCCTTTACTAATGTGTTGTATGTTTTACATGAAATATTTAATTCTTGCAATCATCTAAAGTAAGTATTATTATTTTCACCATTTTCTAATTAATTGTCTTAGGATAACACAGTAAGTGGTAGAAGTCAGAATGTAGTTCAGGTATACTTGACTCCAAAGAAAATGCCTTCTACTTTTAATCTCTCTTTCCTCTTCCTTCCTCAAATTTATATTTGTCATCTTCAATAGATGTGCTACACATAAGAGCATATAAAATAGAAAGTGATGTAGACATTTAACAATTGAATCTTGGTTGGCATTGGTAGAAGCTTGTGAATACTAAAAAGTGTGCATTTATTTTGTCTGATTCATTAACTTGAATCTATCCTGTAGTTCCAAGACAAATATTGTGGAGTTTAAGTAAATTATTTTGATAAAATACTTTAAACAACATTATTAGCAAGTGTATGTTTAATGTTTGTTTATTTTTGAGAGACAGAGCATGAGGGGAGTGTGTAGAGAGAGGGAGACACAGAATCCAAAGCAAGCTCCAGGCTCCAAGCTGTCAGCACAGAGCCCAACGTGGGGCTCGAACTCACAAGCCATGAGATGATGACCTGAGCCACAGTCAGATGCTTAACTGACTGAGCCACCGAGGCACCCCACAAATGTATGTTTAGATTCTCTATCCTCTGAGCACAGTTTCACAGAAAGTAAGGCTGTGATTATTTTGTGACTCAAATCATTAAATGCCCACAAATATATGTTGGCATATTCAAGTCTCTAATTCATTCCATATGGTGCTAAATTGAGTGTGTTAAAGTAAATACCTTGAATCTTCATTATAAAAATTGTAAAAACTAAAAAATAAAAAACCAAAAAGCTCATATTTATGTTTTAAAGTTATTCATTAATTAGAAAATTTGTTTGATTCTATTACATTTTTTTTCCCACTTACAGATCATATTAAAAATCAGCCGACTGAGGTGACATAGATATAACTTGATTCGTTTTGCCATATTTTATATTCTCCTGACTCAAAATTATTGATTAAAAAGCAGGCAACCCTATATAACAAAATTATTTAATTACTTAGGAAAACTAAATCACTCAATATTCTATTTGTAAAATAAACAAATTTATGAGAGTGATTGGCAGGTAATTTTGATGATCTCTGTGAAAATTTTAATTTTAATTTTATACATACAAATACACAGATGTATGTATCATGAGTATGTACGAAAGAGTAAAATCATGAATGTGTTCTACCTTCTGAGATATTATTAGTTTCAAACTGCTCTTTTTTCTTTGTCCTCTGCAAGTTATGTTTCTGCTATGTCCATTGAAGAGATAAGCTAATTAGTCTTCTCCCTTTGCATTATATTGGAACACATCATCCTATAATTATATATGCCAAGATACTAATTATATTAGCTAGATTTCTTACTGATTATGCTTTTCTGCCCCCTCCAAGGTACTTATCTGTATTTGTTTATGATTTATCTTAGTGCCGTTTCCTTAGATGCTCTTCATTAGTAGCAAAACTCCCCCACCCTCACCATAGATTCACAAAATGCCTCCAATCATCAGGGAAATACTTTAATGAAATATTTCTATAACCTCAGTGAAAGGATGGAATGGATTGAAAAACATAGCTGACAAAAGAAAAGATATTCTGTAGGAGGAAAGCTAAATTATGTTGTAAAATTCATCTTTCTATTTGCACTCCTTTGTTTTTTTCACATAAAAGAGAAGTCAGAGCCATATATTATCATGGCGACTTCTTCCTTTGTGGTAGACTGGATGTCTGAAGGTCCAGTATATCATTCATTTATTCAACCAGCCATTCCTTTACTCTTTAAATAGTATTGGTGTCCCCATTATGTTAGGCAGTATGTGAAGACCTGGTGATACATATGTCTCTTAGTTCAGGTTATTATAATGAAAATACTTTAGATTAGATGACTTAAACAGCAAACATTTGTTTCTCACATTTTTAGAGGCTGGTTACAAACTTCCTTAGGTTCTTTGTGAAGGCCCTCTTTCTGGTTTATAGATGGCCACCAAGTTGTGGTATCCTCAGTGGCACAGAGATCTCATGTCTCTTATTCTATGTAAGGTACTTATAAGGCCACTAATTCCACCATGAGGGTCTCATTCCTCATGAACTCATCTAAATCTAATTACTTCCAAAGGCCTCACCTCCAAATACCATCACATTGGGAATTAGCATTTAACATATGAATTGGGATAGGGACACAATCATTCAGTCCATAGTAAAGGCTAAGGAAAAACCAAGCACCCACCCTACTGAGATTTACAGATTAATGCATGAGACAGGCCATTTAGCAAATATCCACACATGTATGTACATACACATACATGTGAAACTACAGCTGTGGCAACTACACAAAGGAGAAGAATTTTGATGCTCTCAAAACATATTTAGAAAAATTTGACATTGTCAGGGACTCACAGAAAGGTTTGTTAAAGAAATTGATTTGACAATTTAGATCTGAAGTAAAAGAGAGGTATCTAAGAGAAAGGTGTATTTAGTAGAAAGGAAAGGGCCCTTTCTGAGCAGTGAATCCACTCTGACAGAAGGCCTGTGTGGAGGAAGCATGGGAAGGGTTATTATAGGAGCTGAAGGAAGATTACTGAGGTTGCAGAAAAAGCAAATAAGGAGTGAAAGCAAATGAGAACAAATTTGTTGTAGAAGTAGGCAGGGATCCGTCTGTGAAGAATATTCTGGAACATCTTATGGATTCAGAGGAACAAGAAACTACTAAAGTGCTTTAAACTCTTGTGGATGGAGCACTAGGAGGAAACATAAACAGATTTAAGTAAGTTTATTTTAAATTTTTCTAGATAATTAAGCTAGATGCAGAATAGAAACCAGGCTGCAGTAAGAGAGACACTAAGAGATCCAAAGACATGGGTTTTCAAGTTAATTGCAATAGACAAATTGTTGATAAAAAATTTGTGATCTAAGTGATAGAATGGATTATTTATTCACTGAATGCCTATGTCCACCATGCTTTCTTTTTAGTGTATGATACTTGGATGTTAGGAAATACATAGAAGTCTTTCACAGGATTTGTATTCTTAATAGGAGAAAACTGATAACCAACTAATAAATTAAAAAATAAAATTACAGAGTATATTAGGGAAATCATTATTATGGAGAAGAATAAAGGGAAAGAAGGGACAGTCATGGTGGGGAAGGCTATTTTAGGTAGAATATTCTGGAAAGCTTTTTCAGATGAGAAAACACTGGAGGACACTGATAGAAAACTGAGAGTGTGCCATGCACCAGAGTCAGGGAAAATGCTCTAGAGAAATCAAGAAGGGGAAATGTTTTAAAAGAGAGTGTCTGTGGGTGTATGAGGTCATGGTAGAAAAGTACAGAAGGAATGTAAAAGACATTTTAAAAAATGTATATTTGATTTACAGAAACCAATGTTCTCTCAGTTGATTGGCAAATTTACTTTAGCATCAGCTAATTGGTAAAATATATTTTAACCATGTCAGAGTTGACATTTGTATAGCAGTTGCAATGGAGCCACATGCTCTATAGAAATAACCAAAAATAAGCAAGCAAACAAATAATAAAAACCAGAAGTGTTAGAAAGCAAGATAGTATACTATTAGAAATGTGAATTGATTGAAACAGAGAAATTTACTGTCAGTACAGTCAATTTTTAGTTGTGGTTCATTTGGCAGATTATTTAAAACTCTTGGTCTTAATTTTTCTCAATTGGTCAATGGGAATAGTAGTAAGTACTTTATATAGTGGAGGTAGATTACACAATTACATAATCTTGAGCAACTCAAACTTTCTGGTCTTGGTGTCCTCATTTCCATGGAAAACAGGTGGATCATCTTGTATCCCAAACCCTTGGCACTGCATATATTTCAGAATTCGATTTTATTTTGCTTGTTCCCCATGTTAGATATATAAAATGGCCCCAGCATGATCTGTAGCAGCAAACATACACCTACCTTGTAATGAAATGAATTTTCAAACTGGTTTATCAGTTTTCCCACATTAATTCAGGTCAGTTTTGCTGCCGAGACTGTGGTGGCAAAAATTTAAATTTTAAGAGATTTTTGTATTTCAGTATTGTGTTTAAGAAGATATGGACCTGTAGTAAGATTCATACAGCATTTCTCTCTAGTAAATAGCAGCCACCTAGAATAATGTATGTAAAAATATATTCAAAATTTTAAAGACCCAGCATATCTGAATTAATGGCTCACTTTTAATTAAAGTGTTATTGCCATGAGGCTACCCTAAAATCATCATTAAGCATTATTCATCACTCCCCATAAATAATTGTCTTTATTCATAAATGGAAGCTAGTGGTGAATAAGGGAGTTTTTTCCTTTCGGACATACAACCCAAAAAGAGGACCAGAGACCATAGTACAGTTTCATATGATTCTGTTGATTAGTTCGTGTATTTCTTCCACATTCCAGAAAAAAATTTATATCATGATGCATTTAGTCCATATTTTATCTCTTTATAAATATCGATGATAAGTAGAGACTAGTTCTTGTTCTTTTATATGATATATAACAAGTGCTATTTTGCATCTTCAGATTTTTAATAAGGTATTATGATACTGGAAACTGGTCATGATTGGCACATTATATAAGAACTACTTCTTGTGACTCATTCAGTTTAGTGTATTTTTATATCTCAAATACTGAAACTGTAAATCACTGTTTTAGTCCTTAGGCTACAAAAAAATTGATAGAGGAAAGTTTTTTTCCTATTATGAAATTCCGTGCCACATAAACATTTTACAAGGCTCTTAGGAACTACTGTATGGCTACCATACTTGTTACCTGTAGGGTTGATTAAATCTTTATCTCTACAGGTTGTATGTGCTTATTCTCACTTTCCTTTTCTTTTCTTTTTTTTTTTTCATTTCACAACAGCCTTTGACCTATAATATACTGACCTTCATGATGACTTTACAGGGAATCAATCAGGCTGGAACAAAAGTAAAATACAGAAGAGTATTCATTATATTGTATTGATTAAGTCCGGAAGGCATGACAAGTAAAATACAACTGATTGATTCTGACCTTTAAAGTATTTTGTATGTAAAATACACACATTTTATAATACAATGTGTTTAACACTAAAACTGAATTCAAAGCTTAGTGATACTGAGCATAGACTGCTATTTTTGCTTTTTGTTAAGATTCTTTTCTTTCACTCATTTTCTCCTGTGTGTATACCAATATACAAGTGTATGCTTTAAGTAAAGAAGAACTGGAGTGCCTGGATGACTCAATCGGTTGAACATTCAACTCCTGATTTTGGCTCAGGTCATGATCCCAGCATCATGGGATTGAGCCCAAGGTCGGCTTCAAGCTGAGGGTGGAGCCAGCTTAAGATATGTATATTCTCTCTGTCTCTCTGTCTCTCTCTCTTTTCCCCCCATCCCTTTCCCCCACTCTTGCTCTCTCTCTCCATCTCTCTAAAATAAATAAATACAAACTTATTTCTTTTTTTCCCTTCTGTTTGAGTTCTTTTACTCTGCTAATAAACCCCAAGACAGATTTTTATGGTAAAGCAAAATGGGGCATCTACCTTACTGGCAAGATCAGCAAAGTCAGTCTGATACCATCACCATACTGCCTTCATATCTAATCCCTCAGTCTGAATCTCTATCAAATTAATTAATGATAACTATTTTAATTTATGGACCCATTCAGAAAACTGAATGATCCTACTATATAGAGGAGTGTCATGTATTTCTTATAAAATAGAAGATAACGATGATGAAGAGCCAATAAATTTTGTTTCAAAAACATTTAATATTTGATGTTATTAATCATTGATATAGAGCAGCATTGATGCCCTATTACTGACCATCATTTTAAAAATAGTCCTTGATAGCAGAAGCATATGAGTCAACTGCTTACATGACTCTTTCATCTCCCAAGCTGTGATACACCAGAAAACATTTGTGGATGTATATTTTCTTTTGTAATTTTGTGAAAAGAGATAACTACAACTTAATTATATTTTAGAGTCAAGAATTAATTTCCCAAAATGGTGTTATGTTTACCTAGTCAGTCTTAATAAAATGATGTAATTCAACTAGTGGTTTTTATTATACATAGAATAGTCCTTCTAGTATCTTGTTGATGTTTCTTTGAAGTTCTACATGATGTCACTGACTACCAAAGTTAAATACAACCCTAACTTCTTGTCTTTACAAAGGTAGTCATTTAATTAATATTTGATAGCATTTTTAAAGGAGAATGATAAATCCCTGCATTCAGTTTCTTCTTGCCACTCTCATCCTTTTGCTGAAAATATAAGGCAGTATTTCCACTATGGGATGAATTATGGATCTTCCAAAATTTTATGTTGAAGTTCTCCATTCCTAGTACCTCAAAATGTGACATTTGTGAAGACCAGATCCTTACATGGGTAGTGAAGTTAAAATGAGAACATGATGGTCCCTAATCCAATATGATTGGTGATGCTATAAGAAGAGGAATTTTAAACACAGACCTACTGATAGGGGGATGATGTAAAGAAAAGGGGAGAAGATGACCATCTATAAGCCAAAGAGAGAGGCCTGAAACAGATCTTTCCCTTATGGCCTTCACAAGTGAACCATATCTATGGACACATTGATCTTGGACTTCTTAGCCTCCAGAACTGTGAAGAAACACATTTCTGTTGTTTAAGCTACCTAGTCTGTGGTACTTTGTTATGGCAGCCCTAGAAAACTAATACAATGGCCTTTTCATCTGATATGTCTATTGAATTGAGTTTCTTTGTTCCTATAAGCATAGCAAAAGATATAGCTCCAATAGGCAGTCAGTTAAAGCCAACAATTTCCAGAAATAATAAAAGAGATTAATATCTTAGGTAATGCCATAGGTGCATAAGGAAAATGACCAGAAGTGGAAACCATTTATTCCCCTTTAGGCAGCCAGGATGTATTGCTTTTTAATTTTTGCTGTTACATGTTTAATGAATATGCATTATTATTGAGTGCTTAAAATTAGAAAGGCAGCATGATTTAGTGGATAGGCTGATCACCTAAGTTTTCTAACTACATTTACTCCTGACTCACTATAGTGACCCAGTACAAGTCACTTTATCATCATTACCATTATATTATTATCATTATATTTTTATGACTCAGATGAATCTGATTTGAACTCATTATAATAGTATGTTCCCTAGTGGCCTACACATTGCAGTAATCTATTATTAGAATAGGAATGTCCTGGTGATATTGCATGTATTTTTAAATGCTGATGCTAAATTGAACAGTATCGTAAATTTTCAGTTTCATCAAGACAGTCAACCATGTGCTTAGAATTATCAACATTTGCCTGTATTTTAGTTTCAAGTTCTTGCATTTACTTAAATATAAATTATTTTTCAAATTACTTTTTCCAATTATGTGATATTAATCCAAGAGAAATTCATTATTTTTCTTTTTTCAAAGGAGATTATTGATATAAATGTTATATTTAAATTATCTTGGTATAACATTAATTAACTAGATATTTCTTATTTTACTGCAAATATTTTCTCTTAACTAGTAACGTTTAACACATACATTTTAAGAATAATGCATATCACTTATTTTAACTTTGACCATAATTTCCCCATTATTATTTTACATTAATACATTAGTTAGCAATTACTTTCTTAAATATCCATATATAAGTGAGTAGGTAAGTTCTTTAATTTATGTAAACGAAATAGAAGGATGTTTGCAATTACATAACTTCATCTTTAATACATGATTTTTATATGCTAAACTAGAGTAATTTGTTCTAACTTTTCATTTTGGGATTATTATAGATTCACATGTAGTTTGAAGTGATAAAACAGAGATGCCTAATTACCATGACGTACTTTTCCACAATGCTCACATCTTGCCAAACTGTGGTGCAATATCACAGGCAGAATGCTGTCTTTGATAACAGTCAAGGTAAGAACATTTCCATCACATCACCTTATGTCCTTTCACAGTCACACCGTCTTCCATCCCTCTCCTCTCCTTGCCTCTTAACCTCTCAGAGTCACTAATCTTTTTTCTGGAGAATAGACTTAACTCTGTAGAACACTAATCAGTTTTTTATAATTTTGTCATTTTAATAATATTGTACAAATGGGGGATGCCTGGGTGACTAGGTTGAGTGTCCGACTTCTGGTTTCAGCTCAGGACATGATCGCAGGGTCTTGCAATCAAGCTCTGTTTGACCTCCATGCTGGGCCTGGAGCCTGCTTGAGATTGTCTCTCCCCTTCTCCCTCTGCCCCTCCCCTGCTCATTCATGCTCGCTCGTTCTCTCTCTCTCTCTTTCTCTCTCTCTCTCTCTCTCTCTCTCTCACACACACACACACACACACACACACACACACACACACTTGTACTTTCTCATTCAAAAATAAGAATAAATAGGGTATTATACAAATGGAATCATACACTATGTACCCTTTGGGAGATTTTTTACTCAGCATAGCTCTCTAGAGGTTCTTCAGGGAGGTTGTTGCAGGTTTCAATAGCTTGTTCCTTTATAGTGCTGAGTGGTATTTCAAGGTATGTACATAGCACAGTTTAACTATTTACCTGCTAAAAGACACATAGATTATTTTTACAGTTTGGCCACTGAAAAATAAAGTTTCTATAAAATTTTGTATACAGGGGTGCCTGGATAGCTCAGCTGGTTAAGCCTCCCACTCCTGATTTAGGCTCAGGTCATGATCTCTCTCTTTGTGAGATCCAGCCCTGTGTTGGGCTCCGTGAGGACAGCGCAGAGCCTGCTTGGATTTGTCTCTCCCTCTTTCTCTGTCCCTCTTTTGCTCTCTCTCTCTCTCTCTCTCTTTTTCTCAAAACAAATAAACATTTAAAACAAAATAATGTCTTTAAAAATTTTTTGTAGAGGTTTTTGGATGAACCTAAGTCTTCACTTTCTTAGGATAAATTTCCAGGAGTGCAATCGTTGGGTCATATGACATTGCATGCCAAACTTTTCCAGAATGGCTTTAGTCTTTCAAATTTCCGTTAGCAATATATGAATGATTTAGTCTCTTCACATCATTGTCAGCATATGCCGTAACTATTTTTTTTTTATTTTTCCTATTATTTTGGGGTGGGGGTGCATGGTACAAGGACATGTTATTTTTTTCTAATATTTTGATAGGGATTGCATTAAATGTGTAGATTGCTTGGGTAGTATGGACATTTAACAATGTTCTTCCAGGCCATGGGCATGGAATATTTTTCCATTTCTTGGTGTCCTTTTCAATTTGTTTCAGAACTGCTACAGTTTTCAGAGTATAGATCTCTTACTTCTTTAGTTAGATTTATTCCTAGGTATCTTACTGTTTTTGGTTCAATTGCAAGTGTGATCTATCCTTGATTTCTTTTTCTACTGCTTAGTTATTGGTGTATAGAAATGCGATAGATTTCTGCACATTGCTTTTATATCTTGTGACTTTGCTGAATTCGTGTACTGGTTCTAGCAATATTTCCGGTGGAGTCATTTGGGTTTTCTACATAAAGTATCATGTTGTGTGCAAATAGTGAAATTTGGACTTCTTCCTTGCTGATTTGAATGTCTTCTATTTCTTGCTGTTGTCTGATTGCTGAGGCTGACTTCCAGTACTATGTTAAATAGTAATGGTGAGAGTGGACATTCTTGTCTTGTTCCTGACTATATAGGAAAGGCTCTCTGGTTTTCCCCATTGAGGAAGATATTACCTCTGGATCTTTCATATATGACCTCTATAATATTGAGGTATATTCCACCTATCCTTATTTTGTTGATAGTTTTTAATCAAGAATTGATGCTTTATTTTTTCAAGTGCTTTTTCTACATCTTTTGACAAGATCATAATGGTTCCTATTCTTTTATTACTGTGGTGTGTCACATTGATTGATCTGTGAATATTGAACAGCCCTGCAGCCCAGGAATAAACCCCACTTGATTGTGAGGTGTAATTTTCTTCATGTACTATAGATCTTGATTTGCAGAGTCTGGTTTAGAATTTTTGTATCCATGTTAATCAGGGATATTGGCCTATAATTCTCCTTTTTCGTGGGGTCTTTGGGTTCGGAATGAAAGTAATGCTGGCTCTGTAGAATGAGTTTAGAAGTTTCCCTTCTATTTTTTTTTTTTTTTTTTTGGAACAGTTTGAGAAGAAGAATTATTAACTCTTCTTTAAATGTCTGGTAAAATTTCCCTGAGAAGACATCTGGCCCAGGACTCTTGTTTGTGGGAGGTTTTTGTTTACTGATTCCATTTCTTAGATGGTTATAGCCTATTCAAAATTTCTATTTCTTCTTGTTTCAGTTTTGATAGTTTGGGAGTTAATAGGAATTTGTCCATTTCTTCCACATTGTCCAATTTGTTGGCATATAATTTTTCATAATATTCTCTTATAATTGTGTGTATTTCTAGGAGATCAATTGTGATCTTTCCTCTTCCATTTATGACTTTATTCTAGTTGGGTCCTTACTCTTTGTTTTTTTTCTTATAAGTCTGGCCAGGGATTTATAATTTTGTTTATTCTTTCAAAGAACCAGCTCTTAGTTTTGTTGACCTGCTCTACTGTTTTTCTTGTTGTTGTTTCTGTATCATTTATTTCTGCCCTAACTTTATTAGTCCCTTCTGCTGGCTTTAGGCTTTATTTGCTGTTCCTTTTTTAGCTCTTTAATGTACAAGACTAGGTTGTGTTTTGAGAACATTTTTGCTTCCTGAGATAGGCCTGAATTGATATATTTGCTGCACCCCAAAGGTTTTGGACTATTGTGTTTTCATTTTCATTTGCTTCCATATACTTTTATATTTCTTCTTTAGTGTCCTAGTTAACCCATTCATGCTTTAGTACTTCATGTGTTTGAGTGCTTTCCAGTTGTGTGTGTGTGTGTGTGTGTGTGTATGTGTGGTTGACTTCAAGTTTCACAGTGTTGTGATCTGAAAATACATGTGGTATGGTCTCAACTTTTTTTTTTTTTTTTTTTTTACTTCTGAGAGCTAATTTGTGACCTGTTATGAGATCCAGTGTGTCATTCAAAGCTATTATTTCATTGTTGATTTTCTGCTTAGGTCTGTCCATTGCTATAGGTGGGATATTAAAGTCCCCTACTGTTATTATATTATTATAAATGTTTCTTTATGTCGCTTATTAATCGATTTATGTATTTTGGTGTTCCACGTTGGATGCATAAATATTCACAGGTGTTAGATCTTCTTGACGGATAGACTCCTTAACTATGATATAATGCTCTTCTTGATCCTGTGTTACAGGCTTTATCATTTATTTATTATTTTTTTAAATATTTTTATTTATTTCTAGGAGAGAGAGAGAGAGAGAGAGACAGCGTGAGCAGGGGAGAGTCAGAGAGAGAGGGAGATACAGACTCTGAAATAGGCTCCAGGCTCTGAGCTGGGAGTCAGCACAGAGCCCGACGCGGGGCTCGAACCCACGAACCGCAAGATCATGACCTAAGCGAAAGTCGGACGCTTAACCGACTAAGCCACCCAGGCACCCCTATCATTTATTTATTTTTTAAATCTAGTTTGATAGAAGTATGGCTACTCCGGCTTTCTTTTGACATATGTATTTTCAGATCACAACACTGACATTTGACTATGATACACCTTGATGATGGCCAGCTTTTGTTGAATTTAATGGGGATTCTCTTGCTTCTTGGATTTTCATGTCCATATTCTTCCCCAGAGTAGGGAAGTTTTAGGTACAATTTGCTCACACAAACTTCTGCCATTTTCCTCTCTCTTTATATTCTGGGACTCTTGTGATAAAAATGCTATTATGTTTTAATAAATTGATGAGTTCCACAAGTCTGCCTTTGTGATCCCTTCCTTTGTTTCCCTATTATTTTCAGCTTAATCACATTCCATAATTTTATCTTCCATGTCACAATTCATTCTTCTGCCTTGTCCACCCTTGTATTTATGGTCTATAGCATTTTTGAAAAATGTTTTTTATTTATTTGACAGAGACAGCATGAGCAGGGGAGGGTCAGAGAGAGAGGGAGACACAGAATCTGAAGCAGGCTCCAGGTTCAGAGCTGCTGTCAGCACAGAGCCCGACGCGGGGCTCGAACCCACAAACCGTGAGATCATGACCTGAGCCGAAGTCGGTTGCTTAACCGACTGAGCCACCCAGGCTCCCCTATAACATTTTTAATTTTTGCCTGACTATATTTTCGTTCTTTTATCTCTGCAGGAAGGGATGCTCTGGTGTTTTCTATGCTTTTTTTTAAGCCCAGCCGGTGTCCTTATAATCCTTATAATTGTTTTAAATTCTAGTTCGTATATCTTACTTAAATCTACATTGACTAAATCCATGGATGTCATTTCTTCCCGTTATATTTCAGAATATCAATTTCATCCTAAGTTGTTTCTTTTGTTGCTCTTTTTTCTAGAGAGAGCAAGCTTTGTTTGGACTATTCCCAAGTTTCCTCAATTCTCCTGTCTTATTTTAAGAATCTTCTTAAATTATTTTATATAAAATATTCAGCATTTTTAGTTGTACTTAGCAGGAGGTATAAGAGCAAACTAGGTCTACTTTGTCCTTTCAGAGTGGAATTTAAACTCATATTTTAAGATACTTTTTGAAAGGCATATGTTTTCCATATTATACTTGTATGAATATTTTTAGCAGTTTCAACTAAAGAAACCACTTTTATAGTTTTTCTATATAATTTTATATAAATCTGAGACTAAATAAAAATGAATGGAATGTGCATACTTTGACATTGTGTAGAGGGATACAGTGATACATTCAAGATGTATTGTTTTAGGGTGTTTGCCTTGAAATAAGAGTAGAGATTAAGAAATACAGAGCTAACAGTAAGACCTTAGGGTGTATCATTTGAAAAGTCAATTCATTTAGCCAACCAATTAAAAGAGCAACTTAGTAGGCATTTAAAGAATTTAAATCCTTGAAGGTGAAATATTATAGAAAAGATGTCAATCCGGAAAGTTGATTACTATTATTTTTGATGTCACCTGAAATTCATTCAGACATATGAAAAAAATAATTTGACATCTAAATATTTGCTCAAATATGTGAAAAATAGAATTGGAATATGTTAATTACAAAATATGGAAAATGTGTTAATAGCCATAAAGATGATAGAGAATAGAAAATATCTTCAGAAGTTTTGAACTTTACAAAGATCTTCATTTGGATACATGTCCATTTCATTTGACCTCTTGCACCATATTTTAGTGAAAGATACTTAAGAGAATAAAAATACTAACTTCCATTTTTGGAGGATCACCAAAATTAGGAAAAGAAGATGCACATTGCTTTCTAAATCAAACTTTTTATTTTGAGAAAATTATAGATTCACATGCTCTTGTAAAAGATCATACAGAAAAATCCCATGTACCCTTTACTCAATTTCCCCTAAGGGTAACATCTTGCAAAACTGTAGGACAATATTACAAATAGAATATTGACATTGATATAGTCAAGTTATAGAATATTTCTATGAGTGCCTGAGTTCCTATGTTGCCCATTTATATAGCCATACTTTTTCCTTCTCACCTAACTTCTAACCACTAACTTGTTATCCATTTCTATAACATTGTCATTTCAAGAATATTATATAAATGGAACCATATTGTATGTAACAGTTAGGGTTTATTTTTTACTCAGCATAATTCTCCAGAGATTCATACAGGTTTTTGTGTATCTTAAAACCACTTTGTATTTATTGCTAACTCATATGCCATGACTTTTACATGTACCAGAGTTGTTTATACAGATGTTAAAGAATATCTGGGTTGTGTCCAGGTTTTGGTACTAGGAATAAAGTTGCTATAAGCATTCCTATACACATTTTTATATGAAAGTAAGTTTCCATTTTTCTGGAATTAATTTCTAGGAAAATAATTGCTGGTTGTTTAGTAGTTGCTTGTTTACATATCACTACTTACCTACCAGAATAGGAAAATTTAAAAAAGAAAAAATGGTGACAACAACAAATGCTGATAATGATGTGGAGAAACTAGATCACTCATAGATTGCTGGTGAGATCCGTAAACTCACACAATCACCCTGGAAAACAGTTTGATAGTTCCTTCAATACCTCCCAAACCTCAAAACAACCTTAAATTCCCATTCTGGGACTTAGGACAGACTCTCTCAGGTGTCTGGAATTGTGAGGTTAAAGCTGTCATTTAGACTAGTCATTTCTATAATTTCCTTATTATTTAGCCCTACCAGTAACGTTTTGAGTGTACTTCAATACACACATATGCACATACAAATATTCTATATACCATATTGTACTAATATAAACATGCATATTGAAATACTTAGAAAACATACATTTTTAAAAATAAATATATATAAATATAAACCGAAGGTCAAAATTATGATGTTTCATCTGTTTCATTTTTTATGTCACTCCAGTGGCTTAGCCACCATAGCTTCTAGTACTGTTCTGGACTGTGAAAATAGCCAACTTAGAGTCACATAGTTTGAGAGCGAGAACACAAAATATATGCATGATGGGATTTGAAGTCCAAGACCTTTATTTACAGCCAGGTATTCCTATCTTGGTCTCTAGTCCATTTGGCTACTATGGTGATATTAGAATGAGACCATTAAAATTCTAAAAAGTTGAAGGTTGTTTCTTTCATGGAGTTTGGAGAAATCACAAATTTTCTTTAAAAGTCTGAGTCTTCGGCAGTGTCAGTAGTTCACCAGCCATAGAATTTATGGAGCGTCTCCTGACATTTTGTAGTATATGAACAGATCTTACTGTAGCCCCATTAGAAATAAAAGAAATCTTAGAGCTGTATCAAGGCTAATTCCCTGCCTTAAATGATTTTCTGATGTATTACTTTCAGAAAAAATTAATCACCTCTTTTGGAGTTTATACAAGTCAATGACTAACTTAGTAACTATTGATCTTTCTTTAAGGTCTCAATTAGAATTAGAGCATGTGAGTTTTCATGCCAGAAAGAGAAGCTAGGACAATATTTTCAAGTGGATAAAGTATTCCTATCAGAAGAGAAGGAGGCAAGAAAGTTTGGAAGGAGTAAATAGGCCCTCATTTTACTAATACACTTGATATCAGTCCCAGGCAGCTATGTGGCAGTCCTTAAGAGGACATTGGGTTAAATAAAGTGTTTGAAGATAGGAGAAGGATAAGATAGGATTATAAAGTTTATTTCTTGTGGCAAGGGCTGTTGACTCAATCATTTTAAGTTAAAAAAGGTGACCAAAGATCAAGCCAAAGAATTGTGAACTGCTGTCAGTTCCAACTGGCTTCTTCACCAAAGTGGGCCTTCACTAAAATGGGCTAGTCTGAATGATTTTGAATTTAAGACAATTGTTATTTGAAGTCATAAGCACCTATAAACTATTCAAAAGGAGAAAATATATATATATAATATATATATATACACATTTGGGGGGACATCAAAGTGCCTTTGCCCAATAGGACATGGTGATTTGATACTTTCATGGGACCATAATGAGCAGGAAACTGTTGAAATGGCTATTTTTTTTTTTTTTTTTTGTGAAGACCTCTAAGCATATTAGAAAAATGGCAAATAAGTTTTATAGTTAAGAAGGCCCAGGGGCATCTGGGTGGCTCGGTTGGTTGAGTGCCGACTTCGGCTCAGGTCATGATCTCACAGTTTATGGTTTTGAGTCCTGCATCTGGCTCTGTGCTGATGGCTTAGAGCCTGGAGCCTGCTTTGGATTCTGTGTCTCTCTCTCTCTCTCCTCCTCCCCTGCTTGTGTTCTGAATCTCTTTCTCTCAAAAATAAACACTAAAAAAAAATTTTTTTTAAAGCCCAAAGAACTATGTCTACTATTTCTTGACAATTTTGGAAAAGAACAATCAGTCCTAGAGCTCTCTGCCCTGGTTAGAAAAACTCTAATCAAAATTGCCACTGAGGCCAGTCTGAGAGTAGAAGTGAGAGAAACATTTCATGTTGTTTTTGTTGTTTTGTTTGGTTTATCTAGATATAAATAAAAAATAAAACTGTAAGATATTTAAAGTGCTCAGTGTGATGATTTGATATGCATGTAAACTGTGAAGGGATTTTCAACAATGAGTTAATAATTTCATGACTTTATTTATTTATTTACTTATTTATTTAGTGAGAACTTAAGTTTCAATCTCTTAGTAAATTTCAATTATACAATACAGGATTATGAACTGTGGTCACTGTGTTATACATTAGATCCTCAGAATGTACCATTTTGGTAAGTGATGCCTGTGTAGCTCCAGAGAAATCAAAAAAGTTTTTAAAATTAAAAAAAAATCCTCCAAACATAATATTTGTGAGCATGTTGAAAATGAGATAAGTCAAAGCTTAGAAGACATTTTGTATTCTTAGAAAGGAAACACAAGAGAAATAATGAATGGAGATATTTTTTCTATAACAACTATTAACGACTAACTAACAACATATATAGATATATAGATAACATATATGATACATCTATATAGTATAATGTGTAATATGTATGTAGTATATAATACATAGATGCAGATATGTGGATATCTATCTCTCACTTTGTGCCAAAGAGATGACAAGTTTTCATAGGTAAAGAAGTAGAATTTTGTTTATGGGTTAAGAAAAATCAGTTATGATAGAAATGGAAATGCCGGACAGTATTTAGGAGACACAGTAGTTAAATTTCCGAGTACAACTGATAGCATTGATAGCTTTCATTAAGGTAGCTAATGATTCTGAGTGATGTGAATGCAATCAAGTGAGAGAATTGAAAAAGTTAGCAGTAACCAGCCAATTTCTTGAAACTCATTAGTTTAGCTAAAGTATTTTTGTTATCAAATATAAGGTGACTGAGAACATTGCTTTATGTAAGTATATGATTAGAAATATCCAATAGTGATAGTTTGCATATCTCTTGCCACATCATGATATTGACAGTCAGTGACCCCTTTACCACTGGAAATAGTGTTATTAGTGCCTTTAAACATAAGTAGATTAGAGTAACAATTCCGGAATTCTAGAAAACCCTGAAACAATTCAGAAAGCTCATCCTTAAGAGTCTCTTCCTTTAGAACTACTTCCGCTACCAAAATCTGTGTCGGGATTCTCCAAAGAAACAAAACTCACACATAGTAGTCACAGTTCTAACATTATTGGTAAAATATGTATATGTCAGAGGGTAGGAAATGAATCTGACAAGTGTTCAGAGACCTTCAGCTTCAGTGAAATCTCTGTAAGTCCAGTGGTATCCCTTCTAAGGTAAGAAGTGAGTTGTGACATTTGTTTTCTAATACAGGCAATAACTACCTAGTGGGCCTCTAGGATTTTTGTAAGCAGCATATTCTCCTTTGGGTTTACTATTCCAGGTCTTTCACTAAGGAACCCTAAAGCTGCTAATTTTGTATAATGTTCACATCATACGGTCCTGAGGAAATGAACCAAGGGCAGCATCAATCACTGAGGCAGAGAAGTGAGGTCTCAGTAAGAGGAAGAGGCACATACTGGGTTTAACTAGATGACAGAACAGAGGTTGTAGAGATCTATGTGGTGTACGTGGGAGGGTAAAGTGCAGGGATTTGAAGCAGTTAAGCCTGCATGAATTAGGGGGAAAAAAAGTCTAGAAGAGAGAGATGAGTGAAGTTCAAGGGGTGAACTTCAGGATAAAACCATTATTGACAGATATAAGACAGGCAGCTGATGAATACATATAAAAAGACTTTGGCAGTCTCCACAAAGATTCTGTATTATAAATTCTTGTAATTTCCAGAAAGCTTGTGTTTCCTATGGCAGTTTCATCTAAGAGGTGAATATAATTCTTTTAGTTCCTAGAAGGATTTTTTAAAGTGGCCAGATAGTATATTTCTGTAAGATTATTTTGAACTGAATGTGCTATGAAAGTTGCCTCTGAATTTCAGAGCACATGAATCAATAATTATGAAAAGACATGGGCAAGAGCTTAGAAGAACGAATTTGGAATATACAAGTTTAATTGTCTGTCATAATATAATCCTGGTAGTTACACTTGTAATGAATGCCCTTGTCTTCCTGGGCTGTGTGATGACACACCTGGTTTAGAAGAACCCAAAGAGTAAAAAGATGTCATGAACTAGTCTAAATTATGTACCCTACATTGGAAAAGGATGTTAAAAGGAAGAATTTCCTCTAGACTTCCCTAGCCTAGCTCAAACTTAATTTCATTTGGGGAGATATAATTTCAGGTCTTAATGACATAGGATACAAAATATTTTTGAATGTATTAGTTCTTAGAAGAAACTTTTATATAAGCTACACATAAAAGTGAGTTCTATGTATCTGGATGTCCTCTTGATATTTTTTCAAGTCAGGAAATACTGACCCAAAGAGTTAGCGCTATGTATTTTCTTTCCTTCCTAAACTCTAAAAATTCCCCTTCAGTTAGCAAATAAATGATTTGAACAGAAAAATACATTAATTTGGTAGCAAAAAAATCATAAATAAAAAATAATCCTATATAGCTATGCATTTTTACTTGAAGTGTGTTAAATGAACTCTATTGATGTGGATTTTTGTTTATTTTCCTCATGGAAAGATAATTTAAGTTACTTAATAAATTCCATTCCTTATTAAATTATGACAATTAAGATTGTCCTAAGAAAACATTACATAGCACAAAGTTGTTTATTTTATGTAAGACTCAAAGAAACAATTGCAAATAGATTAAAGAAATAAATCCATCTGATAAGAAACGGTAGATGTTTGAGACTTCATATTTTCAGAGGCTATTGAATTTCACTCTCATGATCAAAGAGAGATTCATCTTATGTGCACCAGAGGCAGATTCATGAAAGTGGCTAGGTAAAAAAAAAAAAAGAAAGAAAGAAATTCTTTAGGCATAGGGATACTGCTTTGTTTAAAATTGTATCTGCAGTAACACAGCCCTTTAGTGATTATTTGAATCTAATACCAGAATCTACCCAGGAGCATGAAATTTTTATAAATCATACTTCAGTGTTGTTGAACTTTTAAGATCTAGCTTTTAATGGATATTTCCTAAGGAAATGAAGCTATTTATGAAATATACCTCTATAGAAAACCCTATGGGTAGTCAATTATTCACTAACATGTAATAAGAAATGAAAAAAAATTTTCATAAGATAAATGTATACATTCTATAATATACATGTTAATATATATTATGTGTATATTTAATATATCACATATTTTTACATATATGCATGTAGATGGAACAGCCTTTAATAACAAATACTACATATGGTATTTCAAAAATTATAAATCTTCTCACATTTACCCAACCAAAAAGAGATGTCTAATATTTCCGTAAACAGTAGCTATAAAACTGGAACATACCTAGCACAGCTGATTAGCATGGGTAACTGAAGGAACATTTCACAAGGCTCCACACAAGAACTCTTTCTTCAGAGGGAAATACCTTTGAAGTGTGAGATTGCCTCCTCTTACCTGTGCATCACTGAGTAAAATGGCACATCACTCCTAGCACAGCGTCATTTGTAGTAAGGCAGTTGTTCTATCCAAACATATAATTAAATGTACTAATTTGAAGTACACTATTTTGGGTTATGATTGTTTTTTAAATGCTTACATTGAAGATTACTTTAAAAATACACATTTCCTACATATATATTTGCCATAGTACAAGGATAAATACAACATTTTTAGGGAAAATAACTGCCCTCAATTCTCTCAGGCACACAAGCACTTGATAGTAAATAATGGGTATGTGATTACCTCCATTGAAAAAGCCCTTAAAATTCTGTGTCTAAAAATATTGTTGGGGGTCCTAGGTGGTTCAGTCAGTTAAGCATCTGACTTGGCTCAAGTCATGATCTCAGAGTGTCTGGGTTTGAGCCCCATGTTGGGCTCTGAGCTTATAGCTCGGAGCCTGGAGCCTGCTTCCAATTTTGTCTCTTCCTCTCTCTATGCCCCTCCCCTTCTTGCAGTCTTCCTTTCTCGAAAAAATACAAATATTTAAAAAATTAAAAATATTGTTAAACTATTTTGAGTAATTATATGTATGAGCATGAAATTACTGAGTCTATTTGAAGTTTTCTGTAAGTCAAATAGTCGAACTAGTCAAATAACCTTCATAGCTAGAAATTTTTCTAGCAGACAGGTGAAGCATTACCCAGATATTCTTAATGTTAGTGGTAGGGTGCAAAGTAATAACTGAATAACATTGTGAAGGGGCTATTTTGGCAAAAAGAAAAAAAATCTTTTGTTCCCAAGATTGAAAACCATGGATATGAGAAGGCTTGTTATATTTTGTTTTAAATAACTATGTAAAAGAGTCCAGTTTCATCATGTCAAGAATGTGGGACACCTTAAGGCCAGGAAGAGGACCTGGATAATATCACAAAGTGATTTACTTCCATAAATCTTAGTGGTCAGCAGTTAACTATGTGTTCTAAGAGAGCCATAGGTAAACTTGTCAATTGGAAATATTTCCAGTCTGTTTTTTTTATTCTTAAGCTCTTTCCACTTTCAGTGATTCCATTTTTTAAAGCTCATATTTTTATTTTGAAAGAGAATGAAAGAGCACATTAGTGAGGGAGAAGCAGAGAGAGAGAGAGAGAGAGAAGAGAATCCCAAGGAAGTTCCACACTGTTAGCACAGAGCTTGACAAGGGGCTTGAACCCACGAAACATTAAATCATGACCTGAGCCAAAATCAAGAGTTGAACACTTAAATGCCTAAGCCCCCCAGGTACCCCAGTGATTACAGTTATTAAAAAACTCTTCTAATCTTGCAAATACCTGATACATTTATAATATTCTGGCTGAGACTAAGTCCATAAAAAAGGCAAAAAATATTAAGTTTTAAACATTTAACTGCCATATTAGTAAGTCAAAAGAGAGTAGAATATTGACAATTTCATTGGTTTCAATATAATATAATCCTATAAGAATTGTATGCTGAAGATGCTAACTATACTGGAATTTAAAAGAATTGTACACTTTGAACTGAGTCACAAAGAGATCGATATGTCCAGTTTTCAATTTCAAGTGAAGAAAATGAATTTCATCATCATGAAGTGACTTCTAAAAAGACCACAAAATAAATGATGAGCCTGCATATAAATTCTAATAAGAGAAGAGGAATTAGGTGGAACATAATGTTTATGCCAAAAAAATTAATCCCTTTAGAAATAATTTAGGCAGCATTTATTGGTTTATGATCTAGTTTCCGAGTATAATGAGTACATGGGGAGAGACTCTATACTGAAGATATTTATATATTTGAAAATATACTTAATGTATGAATTTTAACTATTAATAATTAATATTTTTTTAAAATGTTTTTTGAGAGAGGCAGAGCATGAGCAGGGGAGGGGCAGAGAGAGAGGGAGACAGAATCTGAAGCAGACGCTAGGCTCTGAGCTGTCAGCACAGAGCCTGACAGGGGCTTGAACCCACAAACTGTGAGATCATGACCTGAGACCAAGTCGTACACTTAACTGACTGAGCCACCCAGGTGCCCCCAACTAATAGTTAAAACTTATCTAATTATACTAATATTAATTGATTAGTGAAGGCTAATGTGGTGTCCTTCCTAGTATACTTCACATTACATAATATAGATGTGACACTGAATTTCTTAATGTCTTCAGTTGCACCAGCTTTCATGTTGAAAAAAGTACACTTATTTATGCAATGGATATTTGTTTAATAATCTCTATGCGCAAATGTATATACCCTATCCCTCATTCTTAAATGTCTAATAGTGTGTGGTTTTTCTTAATATTCTGAATTAGTATAAAGTGCTTATTACTTCCTGTGTCAGAATTACCCCAACTGAAGACAGAAATCATGGCAATAAAGATAAATTCTGAATTAAAGTCTGGGAGATAAATGGCTTCTTTGAAATTGATTGGGAGGCAGTTTCTCCAGACTAGATACATCTTTGAGGAAATGATACAGTAAAGAAGCTTCTAATTCTGCTCTTCTTTCCTAACGTGTTTTAGGATTTTAGGAACCTGTCCTTTTAAGTGATATCTTAGCCTTCGGTTTTTAGAATACATATGGTTAAAATAAGATCAACGCAGAAGCTTGATTAAAGTGAAAGGCTGGAAAAAACAAAACAAAACAAAACACTGTGGGTTGACTAGCTTTGCAAAGTCCATTTTCCACTTCTAACCTTCTGTACACACAGGCTGAGGAATCTAGGGACAGTGGTTCTTACACGTCGATTGTACATTGCAGTCACTTGGATTTTATTTATTTATTTATTTTTTACTTTCCTACAGAGCTACATACCAGAACAATTAGATCAGATCAGAATATCTGATGATCTACTTCTTCACAGTGTTCCGATATTCATCGAAGGTTTGAAAACACTGATAACAAGTACCTCTTCCTGATGTTGTTTCTCTCTGGGAGAATGAGAGTAAATCCTCCTCCAAAGGAGTTATTATGTGAGAGGAGGAAGAATAAATTGTGTGTGTGTGTGTGTGTGTGTGTGTGTGTTTTCATCCCTGGGGCTCTCTATTCCAGGAGTTATTTTCACCTAGTTCTTTTCTATGGCCATAGGGTTACTGCAGACTATAGTGTATTCTTTGGTCCTATCTAATTCTTACTATAAGAAATAGGAGCTTACAAACTAATCAATAAGCTCTCTGGGGAATACCTTTATTTCAAAAGAAATCAACAAGCTGGATCAAACAAAGATGCAGTAACAGGCAAATGGTTTTGGCACTTTTGAAGAACAGTAATATCATCATCATCATCATCATCATCATAAAACTTCATACATTAAACATAGTAAAAGAGACATATGTACTAGTAGTATGATATATGAGCAGAAAAAAAAAATCCAGAATACATATGGGAAATAAAAGAACTGAAAGGAAAAACACAGTAGATGGGGGTGATTAGGGTATGTTTACCGTTGGGAAACAAATTTGAAAATTTGAAATTTTCAGATTGAAAATTTCTCCCAGAAGTATCAAGAGAGGGTAAGTTAATAAATAGTGTATAAGAAAAATGAAGAGAAGTATAAAATGAATTAACATCTGGAATATAGGATTATAGAATGAAAGGAAAATTTAAAAATTGGGACTAAAAACTATTTGATTAGATGATATTATTAAGTGGTCTGGGATAACAAATAAACAGGCAAGCCTTCATAGTTAAAAAAAAAAAAAGGAGATAAGGAGCATTTCATACCTAGACACCTGTCATAAAAAATTATAAAATATCAGTGAAAAAAACTAAAATTATAAAATCTCACAGGAGAAAAGAGTATTTTGATCAAAATAAATGAATTTCATAATGTCATAGTTTTCTGTGACAATATTAACTAAATGAATGCAAATTTTATAAATATAGGGGAGATAGAATTTTAATAGAACTGTCATATAAACATGAGATTTGATTAAAAATACTCTTTGGCATATGTATTTTAGAATATCTGATATACGTGGATAAATCTAGAAAAATAATTTTAGATAAAATATTTATACAAGAAATATATTCAATAGATATTGCAGGAGATATTTGACCTAACTTGATGAAATTTTTAAACAATTGCTGTTGTATTATAAATAATTGAGATCAGAGGAAAAAGATATAATTCAGAAAATAAAACTTGTAATAAATATCAATCTATGTCTGTGGCAGGGAAAGAACAAAGGATGTGAGGGTGTGCTTAATTTCTTATGTGTAGAAAGATGTATAATTTTTTTTTAATAATGGAAAAACAATGGGTACTACCTAGTTAAGTTAATGCACAATTCCAAAAATTTCTTACCTAGTGTATTTCCTAAGTAAGTTTGCATACGTTCACTAGGAAGCCTACACAAGAAAGATTTTATAAGTACTGTTCCCAGTAGCAAAACACAAGAAAGAATGAAAATGATAGAAGATCGTATAAATGCATCTCATTTTATTCATTTAATTAAAAATGATAAAATAGGAATAAATAAAAAACACTGCATTGAGCATTATGGATAGGTCTCAATAACATAATATAGAATAAGTTTAAAAAGATTTAATTTCAGAAACATGCAAAGCTCGGGGCGCCTGCGTGGCTCACTCGGTTAAGTGTCCGACTTCGGCTTGGGTCACTATCTCACGTTTCCTGAATTCGAGCCCCAAGTCGGCTCTGTGCTGACAACTCAGAGCCTGGAGCCTGCTTCAAATTCTGTGACTTGCTCTGTCTCTGCCCCTCCCGTGCTCACACTCTGTCTCTCTCTGTCTCTAAAATAATAAACATTAAAATTTCCAAAAACATGCAAAGCTAAATAATATGTTTTTAGAGACATGAATATAAGAAGTAATATGAGGGATAAAATCAAGGGGATGGTAAGCACAATGCTGGGATAGGATTATGACTGAGGAAGGAGGAAGTCATGCTCCTTCCTACACACAGAAGGGACTTCTGGCAATAATGATGAAACTCTATTTCTTTGAATGAGTGGTGCTTATTAAATTGAAAAATTATATATATTGCATAAATTTTAAATAAATTTAACAAAAATGTGGGAAGATAGACTTTGGAAATGCATTAAAAAGAACGGAATGAGTGTGAAAGATGTAAAAAAATTCCTACCTATTCCCTTTACTGAAGTTAGATTCAATAGTCAGTAATTAAAGTTTACTTTTCCATTTACAAGATGTAGGCTATGTTCATTCAGAGTCACATGCATTTCACTGAATTAGTGTGGCTTATGAATACAAAGCATCCTAAGTCTGAGGGTTGGCACTCAGATTGGAGATGTGCTTCTTGGGCACGTTCACAGGTTTCCAAGCTTCTCTTTGAGGGCAAGCAACGATTGTGTAAGACTGGATGGGAAAGTTGTCATCATCAGACAACAGCTCTTAAAATATAAACTCTACCTTAAGAAATTCTCTCCTGGCCAAATTGCTAGAGACTGTACTTTCTTTACTTTCTGCATATACTTATTTTTCATCTTACTAATTCTAGCTTAAGAATGACAATCATTCAGTCACCTGGGTGGCTCAGACGGTTAAGCATCCAACTTCGGTTCAGCTCATGATCTCATGGTTTGTGAGTTTGACCCCCGTGTCGGGCTCTGTGCTGACAGCTAGCTCAGAGCCTGGAGCCTGCTTCAGATTCTGTATCTCCCCCTCTCTGACCCTACCTTGCTCAAACTGTCTCCGTCTCTCTCTCTCTCTCTCTCTCTCTCTCAGAAAAAAATAAAAAACATTTTAAAAAAAAGAATGACAATCATTGCTTTCATAGAGTTTAGAAGAGTGTTCTCTCTTTTATTCACATAATTTATTAGGACACTTGTAGAGGGAAAATAAAATAAAATCAATATAAAATAATAATTTAAATTACATTAAAAGACAAATTAAACTTTCTGACTCAAAGCAAATATAAATATATTCCTTCAAAACCATAGGTAAAATCATCAAGGAACTTAATCTTTAATTTAATACTGAATAAATTGCATAGAATGAATAGCATTCAAATAAATATTCAAATAAAATTTGAAATTTTTGTATCACTCAAATGCTGAGATATCCTATATTTAATTCCTATAAAGAAGTTAGATTAAATTACTTTTAAAATTAATTTTACCTTAAAATGATATGAAATTTAACCACCAAATAATGCTTCATCTGAAGGATTCTATTTTTATCAATTAAATGTCATTTAGAAACTGATTATGCTTATAATGTTTATTTTGAGAGAAGGAGAGAGCACACACAGTGCAGAGCCTGACATGCACTTGATCCCATGACCCTGGGATCATGACCTGAGTCGAAAGCAAGAGTCAGACATTCAACCAACTGGCCCACCCAGATGTCCTAATTATGCTTATAGTAGAAGTTGAGCTTTAACTGACTTCATAAATGACTATTCACTGGGAGAGGCATGTGTGTATATTCAGCCTATGCTCAAATTTTAAAGATGCCGGAATATGTAGAAAGCTGTATAGCATAAATACTCTCTAATGGAGCAGGCACAATTAGAGGAAGCACAGCATTTGACTATAGTGTTATAAGTTGAGGGGCGCCTGGGTGTCTCAGTCGGTTTAGCGTCTGACTTCGGCTCAGGTCATGATCTCACAATTTGTGGGTTCGAGCCCCGCATCGGGCTTTGTGCTGACAGCTAGCTCAGAGCCTGGGGCCTGCTTAAGATTCTGTATCTCCCTCTCTTTCTGACCCTCCCCTGCTCATGCTGTGTCTGTCTCTCTCTGTCTCAGAAATAACTAAAAACCTTAAAAAATACATTATAGTGTTACCAGTTGAAATACATTTATGTAAGAGTAGAAATAAGAAGTGTGTGTGTGTGTGTGTGGTAAGAATCATGGAGGAGAGGGGAACTGGCAAACAGGGTTTGTCCTTCATCTGCAGATTACAAAATGCCTATTAAAATTTATCTAGTAATCATCAGTTAATGAATAAAATTTAAGTGACACAAGAGAATATTGTGTTTCTTTCCCCTGTAGTTTATATCTATCAGATAATAAAGCTGTGGGGGGACATCAGAGAGAATGACAGAATGAAGCACTCCAAATACCCTCTTTTATAAAAGGAACAAGAACAATGGCAATCATGGTGGAATCAATATTTTCAGAAATCTGGAAATTACTCAAAGTCTTCCTGAAATCTGGGGAGCATTTCTTTAGAAAAAAATAACTAAATCTCAGTAAGAACAGAAGGGTTTGTGGCATTTTTACATTGTCCTATTCTGTCCCTTACCCGTAGCCAAATAACTGAAAACTAACAGCAGTCATGGTGAAAATCAACAGCCCTCTTGCCACTAATGGGGAAGAATGGGTTAAAGCTCCTTCAAAGCCCTTTCCCATAGAATTGTTATTAATAGACCCACTTACTGATTTCTTGAAATACCTCACTTGTGTTAGTTTTTATTTGACTAACTTAGATCTTGCCTATTGCCCACAGGCATTTATTGGAAATAATTAAAGGCAATTGATTCAGACCAACTAAATGCCTGAGATGGCAGATAACAATTTGAGCAAATAGTAGGTTAATCAAAAAGCTTAAAAGGAAATACCAGATAATGAGATATTTATTCATCAGGGTCTGTCAAAACTCTGAAATACTCCTGGGAATCTAGAAAGCCATGCACATTTGTAGGACTGTGTTGATCACCAGGGCTGTACTCATGCTTGGGAAAACTGAAAAGCCCCTAAATTTTTACCTCTGGATGACTTTGAGTCTCTGTGCAATCAGGGAGTAAATCGACAACAGAGTTGTAAATTGCCTGGCTGAATGTTGAAGATGTCCCTCAACAAACACATTGAGCCCTTCAGTTCTCTTTAGAGGTACTAGGAATTTAATGAAATCCCTTGCCATCTCTAGCTGACTACTCAACAAACTGAGGAGAGACTTTAGTGATCCAACATGACATATAGAGCACAGCCATTAGAGAATTAGTTCATAAAGTAACTAAACAAACAAAAGATAGCAAAGAGCAACAACAAAAAATCTTGTCCGGAGTATATACTCTGATTTCCAGAGGTGCCAAATTATATTATTTAAAATGTCCAGTTTTAAAGGAAAAAAAAAAACCCTGCAAAGGAACAAGAACATATGGCATATATTGAGAGAGGGGGAAAAAAAAAGTCAATACAAATCCTCAATGAGGCCCAGACATTGGATTTACTATACGAAGACTTTAAATCTTAAATATGATCAAGGAAGCAAAGGAAATCATGTCTAGAGAAATAATGGGAGTATGAAAAGATATCACTAAATAGGGAATATCAGTAAAGAGAGAGACATTACAGAAAGAAACCCAATTGAAATTATGTAGTTAAAAAGTACAGTAAATGAGGGGCATCTGGGTGGCTTAGTTGGTTAAGCGTCTGACTTTGGCTCAGGTCATGATCTCATGGTTCATGAGTTTGAGCCTTGCATGTGACTCCACGCTGACAGCTCAGAAACGAGTCTGCTTCGGATTCTGTTTTCCTCTCCCTCTTGTGCTCTGTCTCTGTCTCTCACTCGCTTTCTCTCTCTCTCTCTCAAATAAAATAAAATACAAATTAACAAAATAAAAATGACGATAAATGAAATGAAAAATGTATTAGGAGCTCAAGAACAAACATGAGCAGACAGGAAATAAAATAAAAATCAGAATGAAGGTCCTTTGAGATTATCCAATCAGAGGAACAGGGGAAAAAATAAAGTGAATAAAAGTTTAAAGAACCTTGAGACGTGCTGGAAGTGAAGAAGCATACAAATCTAAACAAATTGGGGTCTCAAGGGAATAAAATAAAAGAGATGTAGAAAGAATATTTGAAGAAACAATGGCCCAATATTCCCAAGTTTAATGAGATGTATTAATTTACACTTCCAAGTAACTCAATGAATTCCAAATAGAATAGACTCAAAAAGTGCTGACAGCTCAGAGCCTGGAGCCTGCTTCGGATTCTGTGTCTGCCTCTTTCTGCCCCTCCCTCCTTTCTCTCTCTCTCTCTCAATCTCTCTCTCTCTCTCTCTGGCTAGCTTGCTCAAAAATAAATAAACATTGAAGAAAATTAAAAAAAAAAAATGGCCTTAGACCAACTTCTTTATAAAAAGCAAATGGAATTCCTTCTTTTTATATGGCTAAATAATATTCCATGTTTTATGCTACATGTTGCTATAAATAATATAAATATTCCATGGACATTTGAGTATATATTTTTGTGTAGACAAATGTTTTCTTATTTTTTGAGTGTATAACCAGGAGTAGAATTGCTGGTTTATGACAACTCTGTTTAACTTTTTGTGGAACTACAAACCCTTTTGTCAATGAAAGATTTTACATTTCCACCATTAGTGTATGAGGGTTCCAAATTTCCACATGTATATTAATAGTTGTTATTTTCTTTTTCACTGTAACCAACCAATAAATGTCAAGAGTTATCTCACAGCTATGACTTGAATTTTCCTAATGACTAATGATACTGAGCATCTCTTCACATAATTACTGGTCATTTGTATCTATCTTCAACCTTGGACAACACAGTCTTGATTAATGTAACTTTTTAGTAAGTTTTGAAATGGAAATTACGTGCTGCAAAATTATGAACCTTGTAAATGGTAGACCAAATGAAAGAAATCAGAAATACAAGGCCAGACATTGCCTGATTTTATTCATATTAAATGTCCAGAAGAGCAACTAGGTTAGTAGTTTCCAAGGGAAGGTGTGGATGAAAAGAACCAGGTGTAACTGTTGGTGAGTACGGAATGATGAAAACATTCTACAGTTAGATAGTGGTGATCAGTGCAAAACACTGAATTGTACACTTTAAAGGGGCCAAGATTATGGTATGGGAGCTGTATCTGAAAAAAAAAATAATAAAGGAAAAAAGAACTTGTGGCTGCTTAAAGAGAATGAACTCTTTAAAAGTGACTTTGTTCAATAACTGTTTAAATGGAATGTTAAATGATCTACACTCTAGAGGCAATGACATTCTTTGCAGTGAAATAAATTAACGGTGATAAGCACTTACATCTAATGATAGTGGCAGTAATTAGCCATTGCTTAGCTGCCCTGTCATAATTGTGGTGGAGGGAGAAAAGGAATATTTTTTTATTTGCAAATCAATGAAGACCAATAAAATACTGAAGGATTTATCCCAAAAGGAATAAAACATGCCTAAACACCAAACTCTGGCACTCTTTTTCAGTTTTTTCTTTGACTTTTTTTTTTTTAAATGTCGTATCTATATTTTAAAAATATAAAATAAACAGAAGTTAAATGATCTTTAAGCCTTCTCTTAAGGGTTGCCCAAAATTTGTTGGATGGAAAGAGTATACAATATGATTAGAATTAAACTAGTCCTTCCTTAGACAAAAAGTTCAGATTCATTTAATAGTTGAAAATATACCTTAAGAAATTGTGTACATAGTATGATGTATACTTAAAATAAAATTCAAGAAATTACTGGCAAAAATAATGATTTAGAATAAATGATTGCAATTTATTGAGTGTCCAGACAAACATTTTCATCTCTGTTGGTCCATATTCTGGTTTTAAAAAAATCCATCTACAACAAATTCTCAGATGATAGGTGTCAGAAACACCCACAAAAAGAAGTCAAATAAAACGTTACTCAACATGTAATACTTTTTTATATGTAACTTTACATTCACTGGATTATTAATTTCTCTTTCTTATAAGCATATATACCTACTTTTAAATAATAATGGAAATGGTACCACAGAGACATATATGTGCCTGACTTTGTATTCTCAGATCTGTAAATGATTCATATTTGCCATTTCCTATTAAAGATTTTAATGTTAAATATTTATACCATTTATAAATTTAACTGTAATCTTAAATCATTACCTGTCATTTTTTCATAAATATACCAAATGTAATAGTATAGGTCAAGGAAGAAATCTAAATTTAAATTAAACCAGGAGTTTGTTATTTTATTTCCTTTATATATTTGTTGTGGTTTCAGCACATTTTTTCCACTATGAGAAAACAGTACATAGTGATGAGGTAAACTTGGGGAATGTACTCTTCTTTTATAGTTATTAGGCAGGACCAATATTGGAGTCAAAGTTTTTCTGAAAGAGGTGTGTTGGATCTCTGATTGTCTGAGCCTATTTTGTATGACAAACCAGAGGAAGAAAAAGAGGATAATGTTTCTGTCAGGTTTTGGATTATACATTTTACTCTTTCTTTTCCTGAAATGGTTTACCTAGCTGTATACTTCCTCTTGTAAAGACACACTGTTTTAAAAAATATTTAATAATTATGTTCAGATCAAATGAATCATTGAATACTGGATCCAAAAATGTTTAAATTGAAACCTGTTATATCTCCAGTATCACTCATGACTCAATAACACTATTTCTGAGAGAACCGTCAATATTCCTACTTCTTATTTATATCTCACCCACGAGGAAACTGTATTATTGAAGTTATGCTCTGTTTGGGAGAAACAAGTTAATTTTAAAATGTGAAGGAACCAAGAGGAAGTGCAACATGACAAGTAAAACAACAACAACAACAAAACAAAACCAAGGAATCATAATCTGACCTGTCTATTCATATACACTTTTATGTTTAAACCTAAGGGCCCCAACTGTAAAATAAAGTCCCTGAATACTCTGATTAACAAACCCCTGGGTGGCTTGGGACATAAAGGGGTAACTTTAATAGGCAAACAGTAACATATTAGCATTCAATGATCTCTTCCTACCAGCAGAAACCTAATAAAGATCTATGCAGAGAAAACACAAAAGGAAGACAGCATGCATTGAAGCAATGTTTTTTAAATCATTTGGCGATTCCTCTCTCTAATTCTTGCTTTATTTAATGAGGTCCGGGAACTGTTGTGGCTCTCTGCAAAGCAGCAAAACTTATATTGGCACAGGGTTGTTTCAAATTTCATTTGCCTACAGCAAGGTTTTGAAAACTACTAAGACTGTTTTATGGAACGTAAGAAAGTGGTTTTCCTTTTACTAATAATGTCATTCTTACAGCCTCACTGATCAAATCTCATCTTCTCAGGCATAAACTAAACGTTTACCCTACTGAAATTTATCTCACATTTTTCTGCTGTCAGAACACAGTAACCATATATAAAGCATAAATGATTTCATCAGATGCATGTTATTTTTTAAATCCAGATCCAGACTTTTGGGACAAATGGTCTTATTTCAATCATGTGTCATTTTTCAGTGACCTAAGAACATCGTTAAATGTTGTTTGTCCTTCTTTCATATGTGGATGAGGTAGTTGTGAACAGGAGGCTTAGACTTTTTTGTAAGTGGGGTTTCTTTTCAAGGCATGGAATTTGTGGGAGATGTCCCCTCATAATTTTACTATTTTACTATCGCTGAAGAGCAATTTTGAAAAACATCTGTGGTAATTGTGTTTGCATGTATATGGTATGTGGTGTGGTTGTGGTATTGTTACATGTATGGTGTGTGTATGGTTTTGTGTGTGGCTGTGGTAAGGCTCCTTTAAAAGAACCAGTCAAGGGGCACCTGAGTGTCTCAGTCAGTTCAGTGTCCGACTTCAGCTCAGGTCATGATCTCAGGGTTTGTGGGTTCGAGTCCCGCATCGGGCTCTGTGCTGACAACTAGCTCAGAGCCTCGAGTCTGTTTTGAATTCTGTGTCTCCCTCTCTTCTGACCCTCCCCTGCTCACGCTGTCTCTCTCTCTCTCTCGAAAATAAATAAAACATTTATATTAATGTTATATAATTTATATAAAATTTTGTTTATATAATAAACAAAAATATAATAAAACAAATATATTAAAAAAATAAAAGAACCAGTCAAGTCTCATTCTGTGTTGCAACGTTTCTCTGACAAGACTCTTGAGTCTGTAAGCTACAGTCACAAAATACATTCTGGTACTCTAAATGACTGAATGAAGTGCTTTGAATGAATGAATACAGATAGACCATAGTGATGGCTGGAGCATGTGGTGAACAGGGTGCATTCAATGCACTTTGTCAATAGGGGGTTCACTCTGGTTGTTGTCCTCAAAGACAATCTTATCTTAATTTGCATGTTTTCAAGAGAAATCTATAAAGCCACTTTGTTTTTGATTTTCTAAGGTTTAAAATTGGGGAGGGTATAACAAATATGTGTTATTTTAAATTTATTTAAGATAATATTTTGGCTAAGCAAAGTACATAATAGGTGAGATTTACCATATGCTCTTGTATTTGCTATTTCTCCCTAAACTGTTTTGAACAGCTTCTAATTTGTCAAATCCTAATAGTCTAGATGATATTACACTGAAGTTCTCCTGGATAACACTGTGAAAGGTGGCAAATTCATTTTAACCAAGAAGTTAATGTTAGTTAATGACAGGATAGTGCTAAATGTGTGGGTTAGGGCCAACCTATCTGTAAATTCTCATCATTTACCTTAATAAATTCCCTCATTGTTTTGTTTCTATTGAATAGTATGCTTGGATTTCAATCCAAAAATATTACTTCTGTTGAAGTAATTAACACTCCAGGTACATGAATATTTATCCTTTGGCTTCACACAGCCCCTGCATAGTCTAGAAGAACTTGAATTGTACATGAATCCTAGTTTGAGGCAATAATAGATCCCATCTGGTAGATAATATTGTATTCACAAATATGTATGCCATAGAAAAGGAATTACATGTAAATTATAATAAAACACTAAAAGGCAAAACCTTACATTTTTGGATAATGGAAGGGTCTTGAATAACACCAAAGGACTGTAATTTATCCATACTTTAGAGCAATCTCCTAGCTCTGAAGAGAATCCACTGCCCAAGCAAAGACTTGGGAATGAGTCTTATTTGCAGCCAGAAAACATGGGTAACTTTAAATATGTATCAGCTTGCCCCTTATTTGAGGGGTGGTATTACACTGATTATTTAATAATTTAAAATTCCATTTGCTTCTATGGTGCTAAAATCTCTGCAAGTAGTAAAAAGATACAATCCTTGGTGTGAATTTTTGGGTTTTCCTATACAAGTTCTTTAAGAATCCTTGAAATGATGACTGTGTCCCAAGCATTTCAAGCAATATCTTCAAGAAGAATAAAAATGAAGTTTCTCAGTACTATGAATTTGAGGTAATCTTGTTTTGGTTAAACAACTTGAGAACATAGCTTCATTTATATGTGTGTGTGTGTGTGTGTGTGTGTGTGTGTTTCTGTTCACTTGGTAAGAATTAATAATTTTGAGTATATCTTCCTTACTCCACACTGCTTTCTCTTCAGAGCATCCATTCATGGATCATTATTTAAACCTGGGAAAGACATTTTACTAACTTCCTACCTATTAAATAAGTATGACTTCAAAACCCTCAGTCTTCACACTTGTTAGTACCCTTTTGAAAGAAGCTTCTTTCTCCTCTTGTTTGCATGTGGAATATAAAATTCCTCCATTTTTGAAGCACCTTGGATTGTGCCTTTGAAGAAATCATGAACTCATTAGTTACTTAATACAAAGCAAACCAAAAGCATAAATAAAATAAACTTTAAGGGCATGTGGTGTTGAAAGAGCTTGGTAGGGTCACCATTTTATCAGTGGATGTGAGAATAGGGAATTCTCAGGAAAGGAATTCAAGGGCAATCTGACAAGATGCCCATTAGGAAATGTATGTGAAATTTAATAGTGTTACACTACAGTCTTAAGTAAACAATACATAGAAATGATTCGGAGTATTCGCTCTTGTTTTTTGTTCATATTGTTTCAATTTATCATCCTTGAATTCAGCAATAGGTGTTACTACATCCCTGAGTAAAAATTTTAGCATTGCTGCAACTTCATTGATTTTATGTTCTTTTTTTTTTTTTTTTTTTAATTCTAGAGAGTATAAAAAACTTAGATGTCAGTTTTTCTTAGGCAATGGAAGACTGAATTCTAATGACTTCAAATCCTTTGCTTGATCTGGCAATTTGGCTAGTTTTTATTTATTAATCAGCTTAATTTTGTTGCCCTTTGAGTAACTGAAAAGTGGATAAGTAGATTTGTGTGAATCATTTTAAGTGGTAGATATTAGAAAATTAAATTACAATTATGTATCTTTGGGTTTAAAAGTAATTGAAAATGAATTTTAGCTTGAGCAACTCTGCATAATCTCAATTTAGCATTTGCTTTTAGTATAGATATATGTTTCAATACTTGAATAATAATAAATCAGTAAATTTGCTTTATGATGGATACTTTGATTAAATAGTGTATTCTAACACCAATAACATGCAAAATAAATGAAATAAAATAGTTTCTTGGTATAATATTCTACACATTCAACAATTTTCTATGGGAGCCATATTAAAGTAGAAATGTAATATTTAACAATATCAGTATAATGTAAATCTAGATTTATACCTTCCTGAATATAGAAGAAATTTTATATAAAAATCTTAGGTGGGAACTAATATTGCATATAAAGTATATAATAATTATGTTCCAGCTATACTGAATAGTAGATCTGAATGAGAAATAGAAGGTCATTTTCCAGAATTCATACCCTACAGGGTTGATTGTGCTCTATTTCTATTTTAAGCCATATTTTTCCTCATTTAATCATATGAAAATGAAGGCTTACATACACTTCATAATTTGGCCAAGCCACATATTTATATAGGATTAAAATCAGAACAACTGAAATATGTGCATTGTGCTCCTTAAACATTTATGTTGGTCTAAATTTTCTGGAGATAAAGAGTTCTATTGGTCTTAATTTTCTTTTATGTGGAACTAAGAAGCAATAGTTAAAACTACCAATTTTACCTTAAAACTAAAATATACCCTGAAATATCACCAACAATAGAGTATAACATGGGGCTCCTGGGTGGCTCAGTCGGCTAAACGTGTGATTCTTGATCTCAGCTCAGGTCATGATCTCACACTTTGTGAGTTCATTGGGTTCTGCGCTGATGGCGTGGAGTCCGTTTGTGATTCCGTCTCCTTTTCTCTGCTCCTCCCCCTCTTGTGCTCTCGCTCTCACTCTCAAAATAAATAAATAAACATTAAAATTTTTTAAAAATCATGGGATGTAATAGAAAGAAGTACAATTCTTTATAGTAGGATATGAACACTAGCACAAAATAACTTAAATATAATCACTGTGGGTGTTCTTATCAGGATTCTACCATGTTCAAAACTTTAGTATAAATTGCCTAAACTTGAATGGCTCAGAATCCAGAATTACAAGAAGTTAATTCCTGTTGTTTGAGACACCCAATCTGTGATACTTTCTCATGGCAGTCTAGGCAGACTAAAACAGAAATAAATACATATTAAAGAAAATAAGATTTGAGCACTACCAAAATTACCCTCTCCATGCCAGACTCGGTGCACAGCCAATGCACTGTAGTCTTTAAACACGGTTATAGGCAAAGACTCTGATTCTTCTGAATGGCCATATGCATAGATATCTGCATTCCTAGCTCAGAAACCTCTATCTGGAGTCTTCTTTATCTGAGGTTCTTGTTTGGAGTTCTCAGGGGGCTCTGCCAAGATCTTCATATCAGGGGGATTGGAGAAAATTTGAAGACCCTTTACTCCCTTGACTCAGTTAGTTTCCATTCCTACCCTTTCCTCCCTTGCATCCCGATTCCCCCAGGTACACAAAATGGCAGGAGCTTTCTCTTGGGTTCCCTTGGCAGTGAGACAACCTCCCCATCTCATCCCGCCCATCTGCAGTGATAAATCTGATTTTTACTTAGCACCCCTATTGAACATTGGTGGAGCTGACACTTTTTCTTCCTGCTTATACTATTGGAGTATGTGATTTAAAATGTGACACTGATTTTGGCTTGTTGTTTTAGTCAACCATTTAGTATCTGGTAGCTCAGCTCCCTACTTAGGTGTTGACAATTTATTTCCTTAAAAGTTCCCCAAACATCCTTAGAAAGATATCGTTGAATATTTAATTAATCCTAACAAAACAGTTTGGTTACAGTTTTATAGATTAAAAGTTATATATGGGGGCATCTAGTGGCTCAGTTGATTAAGCAACCAAATCTTGATTTCTGCTAGGACCGAGATGTTGTGGTTTGTGGATTTGAGCCCCGCGTGGTCGGGCTCTTCACTGACAGCACAGATCTTGCTTGGAATTCTCTCTACCTTCTCTCTCTGCCCCCACTCCCCCAACTCATCATCTTTTTTCTTTCTCCATAAATTAGTTAATTAATAAGATATATGATCACCCACATGATATTAAAGTGAACATTTTACCTCTAATTTTTATATTACAGTTTTTCTTGAAAAATGATCAAAATAAATACTCAATTATGTTTAGAGTTTAGAAAATGTGCATTCAATAAATAAAATAAAAGTATATAGATTAATGAAAGTACACAGAGCAGAGATAGTTAATTTACTCCCATTCTTTTACTAACTTGAACTCTTTGCAGAGAGAAGTCATCACCTTCTTTTAACTCTTCCTTCTTACTGAAAGTAATGTAGATATGAAGGCTGATGGTTGAACAGAGTCACCATGTCGAAATACAAAATATGTCATTGTGACATGCTAAAGACAGAGGTATTAACAAAAGGAGTCAGATTACCTGAATAGTTTGTGAAAGCCCATATCACCAGTGGACTTTATACTGCCAACAACTCAAATTTTTAAATTATAGAATTAAATGCTTTTTTAACTTATCATATATTAGAGTTTTTGACATAAAGATTAATATCTCTCTTTTTTATAATACGTACATATAACATACATTAAATTTATACACACTACGTACAGTTAGTTACTGAATTATGTTTTGCAATTTCCTTTATTCCTGTTCTTAAAGGAAGACAGGAATTGTAAGAGTCTCAATATCTAAAGACTGAGATAACTGGACATAATAGTAACAGACTATTTAATATGTAACTTTTTTCATTAGTAAATGGGTGGGAAATGACAATTGAAAGGAAAAAAAAAACTCAAACTGACTAACTTGTATATTAAAATAAAATGAGAGATCTGTGATAATCAAGTTTAAGAAAATATATTTTATTGAGGTTCATTTACCTTTTCAGAAAATTAGAACTTGATCACAAATTCATATGAGACTTTAAAAAGATAAGATCTACAAGTGAACACCAGCTATGTTGATTATGTTAAGGATTTTATCAAATGACTCTATTATGATTGTAATGCAGTTTCATCTTTTCATCTAAATGGGAATAATCCTGAAAAGATTACTTTAGGAATTTGTTTATCCAGATGTCCCAATTCTAAGTGATATAATCTATTATTTCAAAAGTGGAACTATTATATGGTTAGCACTATTTTATCATAATTATATTGTTAAACATTTTAATTGAGATTGTTGCTATGTCTAGACAATCTCCTTACAAACATTAAGAAGTAAATAAATTTATTCAATAACTGTGATTTATATGAATTAGAGCTTTTGAGTCTCTGTACAACCAATTGTTTTATTGTGTTTAAGAATGTATTATTTGTTTTAAATAATAAAGGGGCACCTGGGTGACTCAGTTAGTTGAGCATCTGAGTCTTCATTTTGGCTCAAGTCATGATCCCAGGGTTGTGGGATTGAGGTCCATGTCAGGATTCACTCTTAAGTATGCTTAAGATTCTCTCTCTCTCTCTCTCTCTCTCTCTGTTTCTCTTCCTCCCTCCCCACTGCTCTCTCCTCAGCTCTCTCTCTCTCTGAAAAAAAAAATAACAATGATGTCAATTTATTTTCATGATATGATATGATGCAACATATTCTCAGTGTTACACTCATATTTTATTATACTCATGTAAATTATACTCCTATTTTATTCAGTGTTTAATATTTCATCCTTGCATGGTCTATATTATAGGTATTAAATCACATAAAAGCATAAGAAGAATACTCAATTACCTTAACTTGTATATTATGTCACAAGTACTGAGGTAGAGCACATAATTTTTATTTTTTTAATTTTTTAAAATTCCAGCATTGTTAATACAGTGTTAAATTAGTTTCAGGTGTACAATATAGTGATTCAGCAATTCTGTATATTACTCAGCTCATGAAGATATGCATAATCTAAATCCTCGTTACCAATTTTATCACAAACCTCCCTCTCTTCCCCAGTGGCAATCATAAGTTTATTCTCTATAGTTAAGAGTCCGGTTTTTTGTTTGTTTTAGGGTTTTTGTTTTTTTAGTTTGTCTCTTTCTTTCCTCTCTGTTCATGTGTTTTGTCAAATTGTACATATGAATGAAATCATTCAGTATTTGTCTTTCTCTGACTGACTTATTTTGCTTACTCTCTAGATGTTACTGAAAATGGCAAGATTTCATTCTTTTTAATGGATGAATAATATTCTCTTGTATGGAATACAATACATTGCACAACATTGTTTGGAGTACCATCTTTACACAATATTAGACATCTTTAAACAATTTAAATGAATGCTGAGTAATATACTAACTTTGGTTATGGCTCTTGCCTTCTACATATCAACATACTATGCTGTACCTTGTTTGCTTGTTTAGTGAATAATATTTTCTTTTATATGAAGAGATGAATTATTAACTATTGCAGTATGATCATTTTGTAAATTATTGCCAAAAATATCCTAGTTGCTAAAGGAGCGATTTACAATATATAAAGAAATCAAAGAATATGTTTTAATTATGTAGATCACATACTGATCTGAAGGACAGAAATTGGAAAGATACAGTGCTTTATATTTAGAATAGCCTACTATGCAGTTAGTATAAAAATAAATGTAATTTAATCTAGATTCCCAGAGAAGAAGCATAATATAATAAATGTCTAAAAATTTTTTTTCCAAAGTGTAGCTAAGAATAATAAACCCCATTTAGTTTCCAAAGCCTTCTCATAATTGCTTTGATTTAAAACACAGAGATAATTTTTGAGGTGGAAGGATGGATATGTAAAAGATATTTGGGTATGTAAAAGTTTGCATATGTAAAAGATACCTGACCAGTCAAGGCTACTAACAAAAGTTATATACTAATGTAGAATGTTTCATGTCGTATAATATAGATACCTTCCATTCAATATTAAAGGAAAGATTGTGAATTAAAGAAAATCTCAACATATTTCAGTTGCCCAAGTGTTATCAACTATGGAAATGACATTTAACATTTCATTATAATTACTGAGAGTACCAACATTTCTTTCTCTGCCACGTCTTCTCGTACTAAGCAAATTTATTGTTTTATCCTTTCACCCATAAATTACTGAGTTTTCAGCTAATATTTGTATTTCTGAAAACAGAATTTGTAACTCAAACAACTAGAGAAGTTAGGCACTAAGATGTTGGGTGAAGATAAAAAGATTGGTTAATAATTATGTCTAGAGTTTCTTATTTTAACACAGATGCTTTTTTTAAATGACACTAAGCATGTCTGAGTATTCTACTGTCCTCTTTTATAAAACGCTATAGCCCTCATATTATATATGTTGACTTTATACTTTTGGCAGCATTAGGGTACCAAGCTATTTTCTGTAAGATCTATTAAGACAAAAATATATCAAGTACAATCATAAATAGCAACTGAATTTCTCATTACGTCACAGAAACTACAAAGAGATCCAGGTTGTGTAGTAAACTAGGGACTATGTCCTGCTTAACAAGAAAAACAGTTATTCAGCTCCTATGATGTCAGTTGTCAACTTTGAATATCAGTGTTTTCAGATCTGATCAGTGTTATCAGATATCACAGTTTTTAAGAGAAGCTGGATATCTTGATGCTTAGAAGAAATATCTGAAATTTAACATTGACAACTGTTTATGTAATCACCAAACACTAAGTTTGCCAACATCTTCCCAACCATAGAACACATAGTGATGAACAGGATGCTCACACTTGCTGACAACAAATATGACCTCTACAATAGTGCAAATTATATTAACTTTTATTACCTTTTAAGGAAAAAAAAAACCTTTAAAACATTTTGTTGGTGGTTCTACAACCTCCCTCCCAACCACCATGTTCATGCCCACATATGTAATAGAGACCAAGAGATGCTAAGTAAATGGCTTAAGATTATAAAACCCGTGAACACTAGCCCAAGAACTTAATAAAATCAAATTTTTTGAAACCTGACAGTCTATGTTTTTCCACAGAGGGATCTCTTTCAACCAAAATATCTTTGGCTATGCACATTCATTTGTTTAAAGGTAAAATGGGCAAAGTATATAAACTATTTCTGTTCCCAGTGATTGTCCAGTGGAATACTTATTGGTACTTTAACAAATACACCACAATAGTTCCAAAAAGTACACACATTATTTCCACTAATCTCACAGGAAAACTAATAACTTAGAGTTTATTCCTCCAACAACCATTAATAACACTATAGTTATAAAAGGTATTAGAACCACAAAGCCACTACATAAAAACTTTACATTTATCAATAATTTACATAAATAATTGCTATACTTGTTAATACTTCTATATAATGTGATAACACCCATTAGTTTATTCATTGCTATTTAGACGGCGGTTTACATTCTAAATAAGTTTTTCCTTAATAATTCTAACTTAATCCTTTTTTATATATAGTTATATATATTACAACCCTATGTATTAATTATATACATAATATGCCATTTTATATATACATGTATAAAGTTGTACATGATCACAGCTATCAAAAAAAAGAAACTTGAAAATCAAAGAGCTATGCTAATTTTTCAATTGTCCTATATCTAGTAAATAGTAGAACTAGCATTCTTATTTGAGTTTCTGTGATAACAAAACCTTCTATATTTCATGTTTTTTACTGGCTTATTCATTATTGTGGGCAAAATTTTCATGAGACAGATTCAAACTACAGATTATTTTCCTCAATTAGAATGCAACTCCTGGTTTTCTCAAATTTAACTCTTTTAAGATACTCTATCAAAAATTTTAAACAGCTTTATTTTATTTTATTTATTTATTTATTTTAATTTCTAGGAGAGAGAGAGAGACAGCTTGAGCAGGGGAGGGTCAGAGAGAGAGGGAGACACAGACTCTGAAACAGGCTCCAGGCTCTGAGCCAGCAGTCAGCACAGAGCCCGACGCGGGGCTCGAACCCACGAACCGCGAGATCATGACCTAAGCGAAAGTCGGACGCTTAACTGACTAAGCCACCCAGGCGTGATATATATTATCTGGGTCTATTTCTCAGTCATTAATAAAATATGAATGTGTAAGGTAGCTTAACAAGTATTTTCAAGGGCCTTAGGAGAAAAAACTGTAGAAGAATTCTTCACTGATTATTAATGACACACAGCTTATAGGCTCTTCTCTCTTGTGTTCACAGCCATTTAGATATTCTTTCACAAACACTGCGGCATTTTTTAATCATCTTGTTCCAGATATTCTAGAATAACTACTTTGTTGTCCCCACAGTAACATTAGGCACAATTGGCTCTGGTGTACGTCTGAAATTTGAGCCATGTTTTTGTTATCTCTGATGTCAGCTTTAAAAGCTTTTGAGCATAAATTCTTGATCATAACCTTTGTTTTGAAAGCCCCACCATGCTGTATATCCTTTGGCGACGTCTTTTTTGGCTGAGGCTAAAATGTAGGCATTCTGTTTTATTGACTTTTAATCTACCTTCTCTCCCTGTTGTTTTCTACTTGCAAGCCTTATAAAAATTATCAATTTTAGCATCAAGGACAAATGCTGATTCATTTATGAAAAAATGTTATTATCTTGATATAAAGATATATTGTCCCTAAAGAATGTCAGTTATAATTTAGTTTAATACTTAATATATCTTTTATTAATGATTTGTTTATGCATGTTTTTCTCTCCATTATATTTTAACAAACTAGTAGTGAGAGATTCTGTATTATGTATTTGGCATCACCTGAGTCCAATACCTAATGGGTTTTGAGTAAATGTTTCATTTCAGCTTTTCCTTTCAAATATAGTTTCATTGGGTAGGGCTACATAGTTCACAAGTAAATTATTATATTATAAAATTTGAAATTAGCTATATTTTTCTCTAAATTTGGGTATCATCTTATTGAAAATAAAAGTACACTATTTATAATAATAAAGTTTCTTATGAAACAGGTTGAGGTTGATGGGTAATCTTTTGAAAAACTAATGATAAAATATTCATATTTTTAGTACACAGCCATATGTTTAGTACACAACATTTATATTTTTAGCACACATAATATATGTGCTACTATAGTCTCATTAATGAAATAAATTAAATTTATTATTAAAATAAATTTGAGGCACCTGGGTGGTTCAATCGGTGAGGTGCTTGACTTCGGCTCAGGTCATGAGCTCATGGTTTATGAATTGGAGCCCTGAATTGGGGTTCTGATGGCAGCAGAGAGCCCTCTTTGGATCTTCTGTCTCCCTCTCTCTCTGCCCTTACTTCAGTAGTGCATACCCTCTCTCTCAAAATAAATAAACATTTAAAAAGAACATTTAAACCAAATAGTTAAAGTAAATTGTTTTCGGAACATTACTTTCATCTATGTCAAAGTCCTGTACCTTTTACAGTAAAGTTACATAAGTCAGAAATTCTAAAGTAGGCAACATCATACTTACAGAAATTAGTAGTATCACAGATTCAACTGCAAGATTCATTACAAAATTATTGCTGTCATTTTTTATGTTAATAGGAACCCATTGTTTTTTCTTGAGAAGGTAAACACTTACTACTATACGTAGAGGAGTTGACCTGATGAACTTATCCTCGATATATGTAATGATACAGATACACAAACTGTTAATGATTAGAACAGATTAAGCCCATCATAGTTATCCAAATAATTTTAAATATTAAAATTAAAATAAGGTGAAATATGTACAGGTTTTGTATTTGCTTATATAAAAGCTGGCAATTTCCTAAGACAAAACTTCCACATGTATAAAATGCAATTATTTTATGTTAAAATCAACTTTATGTAACACGAATGGTTACTATGCACACTTATTTTATTATAAAGTAAAAAAAAAAAAGACGCTAAAGACATCAAGCCCAGTTTATGAGATATGGAAGTAAGAGTGATTCAAAAATGAAAGGAAGAAGATATGGTTTTATACGCTCCATAAGCAGTAATTCAGTACAAAAGTTTATTCCCTATGTAAATTTAACTCAAAATGGGTGATTACATTGCAACTTTTTAATTTAAATCTAAGCAAGAAAAGACCTATTTGTCACATCATCATCCCCAGATATAAGCTTGCAAATCAAAATGAACTTGACATAATATGGCATTACATTTAACTTGTGGAAAGAAATATGGGGTGAAAACAATTTATAACACAGACCTAGCTCTGATATCACCCACCAATTGCACATCCAAGAATCATGAATTCATGGTAGCACACTTTGGATAGTCACACACAGACATACACACAAGTAAAGGAAAAAAGCTGTAGTATAAATTCTTGAAAGGAGTGGAAGGATGGTCTTTGGAAATTTTGCTAAAAAAAAGTTTAAAAACATGAGCTAAAATGTCAAGGAAAGTAAACTAAGGTTGAAAAATGTATAACATTTATAATTATTCATACTTACAAGTACATGACATTTTAATTTGATGTTATTTATTCATATATCCATTGACATCATAAATGAAATTACTCATGGATAAGCCATTATTAAATATGTCATTAAAACCAGAAAGAGTGAATCTTTAATTATACTGCTGTGATGAATATTGCAACTGTTTCTCAAATCTGATTTAAATATTTTGGTTATTATTTTAGTCATCATACAGAATAACTCCTTGTTGAGTTGATATAACATTAGTAGTTGAAAACCATGCTTTATAATTAGATTTAATAAATCATTACACTAGTGAAAAGTGTTCTTTATACTATTTCTAAAAGTTTTATTTATTTATTTTTGATAGTGTGTGTGTGTGTGCATAGGCAAGCTGAGAAGGGGTGGAAGGAGAGGGAGAGGATCTTAAACAGGCTCCACACTCAATCCGGAGAGCACGGCGTGTTTCAATCTCACCAACTATGAGATCTTGACCTGAGTTGACATCAAGAGTTGCCTTTTAACTATCTAAGCCACCCTGGTGACCCTCTAAAAATCTTCCACTGTTTTTAAGTCTTATAATTTACCAGTAGTTCTGTATGTAAAATGCTATCTTGTAATAATGCTAAGAATATACACTTAATTTTTTGTTTGATTTTCTATTACAGTTGCAAATAGTGATCCCAATATATTCAAATTTTACCACGTAGTCATCTGAATATACATTACCTCATGATGAAAGTGAGATTCATATGTAAAATTTAGAGGGAAGGCAAGGCTACACATTGAAAACAACTCGAAAACAACTCCTGAGTTCTGATTTTATTTATTGCACAGGAATGAAAAAAAATTATACTGTTTAGGACTACTGACTTTTGTTAATTTTATTTTTTGTGAAATTTTCACCAAGTTATCCTGCTAATAACATTTATTACTGAACCTATGCTCACATTAAACAACACTGGTTCATATTTCTAACTCTAAGACAAAAGTTTATACCAACCAAGTAAAATATAATGTGGTAAATTTATACTTGGGTATAATGACAATCATCTAGCATTGCTCCACTATTTGATTCCTATTTTCTGAACATGACATAGGTAAAGTAAAATACACAATTTCAAAGAAAATACAAATGGCAGATAATCTTGCAAAAAAAATAAGTTTGTATCATTGGTTAAGAAGAGATATATTATTGTCTTAACTATATTTATATATAAAGGAAAGATTTTAGAGACAAATTATATTTTTCTATATAGTAAAACAGTTATTTCCAGATGAGTTATTGTACTTTGTCCAGAACTGGTATGATCAGAGCCATATATGTTTTTTCCATTTATCAGTATTGCCTGATTTGAATCCCACTAATATTTCCCTGCTTTTCTGCAGGCTGAATATAAACAATTTGTTTATTAACTACTTTGTGACATTTTACAAAAAGTTCTATTTTTTAAAAACAATACAACAAACTATCAAAACTAGTAGGATGAAAGACTATTTATTCATTGGGTTTTTTCTCAAAAAGTCAAACCATATCTATGAAAAGTTGTCTTTGGAATGTTCTTTTATTCTGTGGGGAATAAATAAATCCATTTTCTTGCCAGTCATGTTTATGGGCTATAATGGTAAAAATATAATAATAGTGTTTAAAGATAACCCCTCACTAATAAAAACCAAGAAAGAAGCTATTTGTGTTTATAAATGTTTTTTCCTTAATATTAATTCAAACGGGCATTTGCCAGTGTTGAGATCTGCTCAGCCTGGACATTGCTTGTTATTACAATCTTTCAGGTAGTTAAAAAAATTATGGATTTTATATTTGGATAATAAAATATGAAACACTTGTAAGGACAATGAACCTGGAGGTACTTACAGGAAATGAAGGGTCAAGATTTACAATTAGAAATATTCGGTGAGTGAAGTAATTTTTTTTTAATGTTTTGTTTCTGAGAGAGAGAGAGAGACAGAGAGAGGCAGCGTGAGCAGGGGAGGGTCGGAGAGTGAGATACAGAATCAGAAGCAGGCTCCAGGCTCTGAGCTAGCTATCAGCACAGAGCCGACGTGGGGCTCGAACCCATGAACCGTGAGATCATGACCTGACCTGAAGTCAAACGCTTAGCCGACTGAGCCACCCAGGCGCCCTGTGAGTGAAGTAATTTTATTATAATAAATTCAGTTACCATTTCACACTCTTCCACTCATCAATGTGTCATTGGGATGATGTGGGAAGGATGAAGATCTGACAGATGTCTTAAAGGAAATACTTTTGGATTTAAGTTGTCGAAAGTCGCAAAACATTACCAGCATGATGACATTTATGTAAAGGAATTTTTAAAATCCAGATTGTTCAGGAGCTGGAATGGACATGATATAGTTAACTCTGGAGAGGGAAGAGAGGACAGGATTTGATGATGCATTAGTTTTATTTGCAACTTATTTTTAATTTAACAGTATGGAAGGATTTAAAATATTTACATCAGCTAACTTAACATTATTTTCAATACACATTTGTGTGTTTCAACATTTTATTTTATAAAGAAAACCTTTAAACATTGTAAAACAGTAACAGGCTAAGTTCACTTGTAAGTAGAGTAGAATAAAATTCCAGAGCTAAAGTGCAGGGCTCAAGCTCTTTCACCAGGAAGATTTCTCTTTATCACTTACTTCTCCTTAGGGCAAAATTAGCATTTAAACTCCTTAAGGAAAGTGTTGTATCTCTTCTTAGAGCTCCCAGCAACTTTAATGCCCTATGATTGGGAGCACTTGAACATGTTATTCTAAATTCCTAATTGGGCAGATTCCCAATTAGAGATTTAACTAATTAATAGAGCAAATTCCCAATGAAGAATATCTATCTATCTATCTATCTATCTATCTATCTATTCACTGATTCATTTATTTATTTGCCTTGAAAGTTTGTCAGAAATACAATCCTATTATTCCTGAGCTGTAGCTTATGATTTGGCTGGATAATCAAGGGTTCAAATATCAATGGAGAAAAGCAAGTGCTAACCAAAGACTCTGTATCCTGTATCCTTTTCTGGATAGAGGCTTAGGATTTTTTATATGCTAGATAGGTATATCTTTTAAGTAGAAATATTGATTTGTTATTGTCTGTATTTGGGAATTAAGTACTAGTTAAAGAGATTTGTATGGGTGGTAAATCGACAGCATGGACTGAGATGAGTAGACTGTCAAAATAGGTTGGCTAACCTATGTGCCCCAGATTTCCCTTTCTAGTATGTCTGGGAGAATGGAATATAAAAGACACTCTCTTATGAGAGTTTAAGAGTAAAAGGGAATCAAGGGGCACCTGGGTGGCTCAGTCAGTTAAGCATCCAATTTCAGCTCAGGTCACAATCTTGGCAGTTTGTGAGTTGGAGCCCATATCGAGCTCTGTGCTGACAGCTCCGAATCTGGAACCTGCTTCAAATTCTGTGTAACCTTCTCTTTTTGCCCCTCCTCACCCATACTCAGTCTCACTCTGTCTCTGATAAATGCATAAAGCTTAAAAGAGAATCAGTGGCCACAAACCTCTCAGTTACTGAAACACACACCAGCATAGGTGCTTCAGTGAAGGGATTTTTTTCTTAAGTAACAGTAAAATCCCCAGTCAATTGGCTTTAAAATTGAAAGATTATCCTGGGTATAGTTGATATAGTTAGTTGTAAGTTTTTAAAAGTGATAGTAGCCCCTCCTTAGAGAGAAAGAGATAGATGCCCACTTGTTGAACAGCTTTGGCCCATGTTTCTGTGGTTCTCACCTGGTCGTGACTTTTCCCACTTTGAACCTGTTGAGTGTGCACCCGTATTGAACTTCTTGAGCAAATAACCACAATTTCTTTAGCATCCAATTTATTATAATATATAATATAATTAAAATAATTTATTTAATGTAATTAATATAATATAATTAATATAATATACTAATATATTCTCCCATGAGTTCTGTTGGTAAACCCCAGCTATTATAGTATTTTGATACCAAAAGTAATTTAAGAAGAATAGAATCTTAAGGACGTGTTACTTAAAATTTTTATGGAATTTGTTTACTAATCTGATTTGTTTTAAAGAAACTAATGTTCCTGTTTCCAGTAGTAAGGAGAGCATTGCTAACCCATAATATGATGTAAGAAAGAAGTTGAAAATATTACCTTTGGATCCCTATAACTGATTACCTTTAGTAGATGAAGCTCATGTGAGCCTTTTAAAAGAGTCTTGACATCCAAGATGGAAGAAATCAAAGATACTTGAAACAATACAGATGATTTTCCTGTTGGATTTGAAAAAGCCAACTGTCATGTTATAGAGAGGGCCCCATAGCAGAAATAATAGGCAGTCTTTTGGGTCTGAGGACCTCAGTCGTATATCCACAAGGGATCAAATACTTCCAACAGTGTCTGAACTTGGAAGAGAACTAAGCTTCAAATAAGCCTTTTCCAAAATCTTGATTTTAGCCTAGTGAGACCCTGAACAGAACACTCACTTAATTCGTGTCTAGACTCTTGACTCCAAGAAACTGAAATAATAAATTTGAATTGTTTTTGTTTTAAGCTGCTATGTTTGGGTTAACTTTTATGTAACAATAGAAAACTAATACAAAGGATGATATCTAGGTGTTAGTAATCAGTTATCATATACACATATAGGGCAATCATGTAGTATAAATCTACATACCAAAAATACATATGCAAATGATATATATATTAGCAGAAAAAGACTGAATATGCTTACTTATATTTTCTTTTCCTGGCCAAATAAGGTAATGGCATTCCCCAGTCTCTTACATTTATATGGAGATTATATGTCTGGGTTCTATTCAGTAGAATAAGAGCAGAAGTCATATATGCAATCTTTCATCCTGGCCATAAAATATCTTTTAGGATATACTAAATTCTCTCCTGCTGTGGAGGAATAATACATAATAAGGTCCTCATTACTCTGGTTTACCATTTGTAAGCTTATGCTCCACAGTGTATTCTCAGTTACAAAGTATTAAGGTTTTGAGAAGTAGTAGAGTTTGGAAAAGATGTATTTTACTCATGTTAAGCCACAAATATTTAGATTGTTTGTTACACAGCTGGCATTAATTTACCTAATCCACTACAGTATACGTGTGGTTGCCTGAAAGATAGTATGATACCTTGTATAAGATCTGAGTTAGAAGTTTGAAAGCCTGGGGCGCCTGGGTGGCTCAGTTGGATGGGCATCTGACTTTGGCTCAGGTCATGATCTTACAGTTCGTGGGTTTGAGCCCTGCATCTGGCAAGTGCTGATGGCTAGCTCAGAGCCCGGAGCCTGTCTTTGGATTCTGTGTCTCCCTCTCTTTCTGACCCTCCCCTGCTCACGCTCTCTCTCTTTCTTCTCTCTCTCTCTCTCTCTCTCTCTCTCAGAAATAAATAAAAACATTTTTTAAAAAGTTGGAAAGTCTGGATTGAATACAATTTTCCCATCTGTGAGATATGTGACTTTGTACAGGGTATTATGCTATGCCATTACAAAATACAAATGCTAGAACAGTTTTCTTTCTCTTTATACTCTATTTTCCCATCTTCAACCCTTGTCTCTTCTTCTCCTTCCTGTTCTCTCTTTTTCTCCTCCTCCTTCCACACTTTGTTCTATCTGTTAAGAGTGCATAATTTTTACTGACTTACTTAAACTTTACGGATTCTTTTCTTGGCCAAGTCAAGTTATAAATGAGTCTGTAATGATACTCTTTATCTCTGTTATAGTTTTGTTGTTATTTGCAGAATTATTACTTAATTCCTTTCCAAATCCACATCTCTGTTGAAACTTATTGTCTGATCATGTGGGATATCTATCTTTACTATCAGAGCATTCAGTATATTGTTATTTTTAATGTTTATTTGTTTCTGAGAAAGAAAGAAAGCATGCAAGGGAGGGGCAGAGAGAGAGAGGGAGACATAACCTTAAGTAGGTTCCATGCTGTCAGCAGAGCCTAACACAGGGATCAAATCGACAAACTGTGAGATCACGACCTGAGCAGAAATCAAGAGTCGCATAGTCAACTGCCTGAGCCACCCAGATGCCCCAATATATTGTTATTTTTAATTCTGTGTTAATTCCATCATTGAGGCACATCTGAGTCTGGTTCTAATTATACTTTTTCTTCAGCGAACTTGTGTCTCCTTTTTATATGCTTTTCTTATTTTGAAAACTGGGTATCTTGTAGTACAGAGTAGAGAATGATATAAAATTTTATTAATTAAGATGTAATATACATATCATTACATACATTCATTTAAAGTGTATCATTTAATGATTTGTATTAGAATCACAGGTTTTTTAGTCATCATTGCTACCTAATTCAAGAACATTTTTATCACTCAAAAAAAAAAAAAAAAACCCAAACCTGCTGTACCCATTAACATTCACTTACCATTCCCTCATTTCCCCTTCACCAGGAAATAATATTTCTTGTCTATTGATTTGCCTGTTCTGGACATTTTATATAAGCAGAATCATATGATTTGCCCTTGTTGTCTTCTTTCACTTAGCATGATGTTTTCAAGGTTAATTCATGTTGAAGCATTTACAAGTATTTCATTTCTTTTTCTGATAAATATTTCATTACACAAAGAGAAAATATTTTCTTTTTCCATTAGACTATTGATAAACACTTGGATTGTTTCTACTTGGCTAATATGCATAAAGCTTCTATGAACACATTTACATGTTTCTTGTTTACAACATGTGGAGACAGTATATATACCTAGGAATGGAATTTCTAGGTCACATGATGACTTTTGTTTTTACATTTTTTTTTTTAATTTAGAAAGAGCATGTGAGTGGTGGAAAGGGGCAGAGGGGGAAACAGGCAGGGAGAGAGAGAGAGAGAGAAGAGAATTTTAAGCAGGATCCACAGTCAGCACACAGCCCTACATGGGGCTTTATCTCACAACCCTAGGATCATGACATGAACTGAAATTGGGATCTGGATGCTCAAGTGACTGATCCACACAAGCACCCTGTCGTATGATGACTTTATAACTTTTTGAGAATTGACTTTCCACTAGCAGTATATAAAAATCCCAGTTTTTCTGCATTCTTGCAGATACTTGCTATTACTTAAGGGTTGTTTTTTTTCAAGTTTATTGATTTTTTCTGAGAGAGAGAGAGAGAGAGCAGGGGAGGGGCAGAGAGAGAATAGAGAGAGAGAATCCTAAAGGGGCTCTGCATTCTCTGCTCAGAGCCTCACGTGGGGCTTAAATTCACCAACCATGAAATCATGACCTGAGTGGAAACCAAGAGTTGAAAGCTTAACCAACTGAACCATCCACCGTCCCAGTCATCTAAGGTTTTAAAATTTTCATCATTGCGGCGCCTGGGTGGCTTAGTCCGTTAAGCGTCTGACTTTCGCTTGCGTCGTGATCTCGCGGTTCGTGGGTTCGAGCCCCGTGTCGGGCTCTGTGCTGACTGCCAGCTCAGAGCCTGGAGCCTGTTTCAGTCTGTGACTCCCTCTCTCTCTGACCCTCCCCTGCTCACGTTGTGTCTCTTTCTCTCTCCTAGGGGAAAAAAAAATTAAAATTTTCATCATTGTAATTGATGTGAATTGAGATTTCATAAAGGTTTCAAATTACATTTCCTAAATGACTAATGATGCTGAGCATCCTTACAGGTGCTTATCAGCCATTTGTAAATCTTCCTCGGAAAAGCCTCTAGTTTTATAGTCAGTTAGTTCTCTTTTTTGTTGAGTTTTAAGATTTTAAAAATTATATTCTGGATACTAGATCCTTATCCTTATCAGATATATAATTTTAATATATTGAAATGTGTCTTATGAATTCTTTACACTTTCTTGATGATGATATTTGAAGAAAATTTTTGAGAAAGTTCACTGTATTTATCTTTAATTGCCATGCTCTACATATCATAGAGAAGAACATGTTGAGTAGTCAAAGTTACCCAGAATTACACTATGTTTTCTTTTGTTTTTGAGTTTATTTTACATTTAGATTATTGATCTATTTTGAATTAATCATTGCATATGGTGTAGGATGAGGTCCAATTTCATTTTTTCCTTTCTATTTTTTCTTTTATTATCTCTTCATTTTGTCACTTGTCAGAGCAACATTTGCTGAAATTATTTATCATAATTTTTTTGAAGTATAATTGATGCACTTCAGTTTCATATTACAACATATTGATTTGATAATTCTATACATTACTCATTACAGTGAGTAATGTATAGAACTGCATTATGCATAAAATTGCATGATAAGCATAGTTGCCACCTGTCAACATAAAGCGTTATTACAATATTATTGACTATATCTCTTTCCCTGTACTTTTCATCTTTGTGACTTACTTATGTTGTAACTGGAAGTTTGTACTTAATCTCTTTTATCTGTTGGCCCATCCCCTCCCCTGCAGTATCCCTCCTGGCAATCACCAGTTTTTTCTCTGTATATGAGAGTCTGGTTTTGTTAGTTTGTTTGCTTTTTTTTTCTTTGACCAAAGATAAGTGAAATCAAAAGGTGTTTATCTAATTTATCTCACTTAGCTTAATACCCTAGGTCCATCCATGTTGTCACAAATGCAAGATCTCGCTTGTTCTTATGACTAATATTCCAATGTGTACAAATAGCACATCTTATTTATCAATTCATCTATGGATGTACACTTGGGTTGCTTCCATATATTACAATTATAAATAATGCTGCAATAAACATAGGCATGCATATATCTTTACAAATTAGTGTTTTCATTGTCTTTGGATAAATATCCAGTAGTGGAGTTACTGGATCATATGGTTTTTCTAGTTTTAATTTTTTGAAAAGCCATCATACATTTTCCACCACGGTTGCACCAATTTACTTTCCCATCAACAGTGCACAAGTGTTTTCTCCACATACTCACAAACACTTTTCATTTCTTGTCTTTTTGATCCTATCCATTTTGACTAGTGTGAGGTGATATCCCATTGTGGTTTTGATTTGCATTTCCCTAATGATAGGTGATGCTGAACATCTTTCCATGAATCTATTGGCCTTCTGGATGTTTAGGAAAATATGTCTATGTCCCCTGCCCATTTTTAAAAATCAGGTTGTTTGTTATTTTTAGTGTTGGGTTGTATAAGTTCTTTATGTAAAGGACTACCTTATATTCTTTCTCTATTGAATAGTATGGGCACCCTGATGAAAAATCACTGACCATAAATATCTTTGGTTTAACTTCTAGAATCTCTATTCCATACACTTGATGTATAGGTCTAATCTTATAGCAGTTCCACACATTCTTGATTGCTTTTACTTTGCAATAAGTTGTAAAATCAGGAAGGGTAAATCCTCTATTATGTATTTCTGTCTTAATCTTGTTTTGTACATTTTGTGTCATTTGCATTTCCAGAGGCATTTTAAGATCAGGTTGTCAATTTCTGCAAAAAACAAAACCAAAAACAGCTTATATTTTGTTAGGTTTTGTGTTGAATCTGTAGGTCAATTTGAATAGTATCATTATCATAAAAATAATAAATATTCAAGGTAAAAGTCCTTGTCTTGTTCCTGATCTTAGGGGCAATTTCAGACTTCTACCAGTAAGTTTGATGGTAGCTTTGGGTTTTACATGGATGCCCTTTAGTAGGTTGAGAAGTTTCCTTCTTTTCTGAGTGTGTCTATTAGTATCATGAAAGAGTATCAGGTTTTTTCATATCCTCTGTCTCTCTGTCTATTGAGAAAATAATATTATTTAGCAAATTTTGTCCCAACCTCTGATTTCTGAACAAAATATTTTCTTATCGATCGAATCAAAAAATGCTTCCATCAAAAACAAAAACTTCCAATGTTACTTGATTTACCTTTACCCAAATTTCCAGTCATTTTGGAAATCTTATCTTGCGCCTGCCTTGTGGCAGATGCTATGCATACGTTATCTTCCTAGATCTCTTTCAGTATCTAAGGAATGTATTGTTAGTGCCTCAGTAGAATTATAGTTAATAGATCACTTTTCAAGTAGATAGATTAAAATCTAACATTTTCTTGATGCAAAAATCCATAAGTTCTTGGTACTCTGTCAAGATTTTTCTCCATTTCATAGTTTCTTCTCCACTATATATTAAAACAGTCTTTTAGTTTGTTGTCACTGCATTTAATAAGTAAGTTGTTACTACTTAGATATTAGGGAGATTGGGAATTAATGGACATATAATTGGCACAAAACAATGGAAGCCCTTCTGATAGGATTTTTTTAATTGAGTCATAATTGACATACAACACTGTGTAACTTTAAGGTGTGTGACATATTTATTTGATATATTTATATGCTGTACTATGATTACCACCACAGTAATAGCTAATATCTCTATCATGTGATTATTCGTGTGTGTGTGTGTGTGGTAAGGATAATGTAGATCTAGTCTCTTAGCATCTTTGAAGTTTATTATATAGTATTGTTGACTATAATCGCTATGCTATGTATGAAGTCTCCAGAATTTATTTATCTACTAGTTGCAAGTTTGTACCTTTAAACAAAATCTCCCCAATTCTCCTACTTCCTATGCCCTGGCAACCACCATTCTACTCTGTTTTTATGAATTTGGCTTTCTTAGATTTCACATATAAGTGCTATCATAAGGTATTTGTCTTTGTCTGTCTGACTTACCTCTTTAACACAATGCCCCCAAGATCCACCTATATTGTCACAAATGGCAGGATTTCCCCCTTTGTATATGTATACATATACATAAACACATACTATATAAACATGGTGCATATATAAATATGTGTGTGTATCATCTTCATCCATTTATCTGTTGATGGATGGACACTTAGGTTGTTTCCAAATCTTGGCTATTTTGAATACTAGTGCAATAAACATGAATGGTATATAACAAATGTTGGTTTTGAACTTCTGAAATTTTATTAGTATTTATTGTCATCTAAGTGATCAATTATTTGTTTGCAGCCCACTTTTCTTTGCTACATTATTTGACCCTCATGTTAAGTAAAGTATTGCACATTAGGAAAATGTTCCTCATAAGCCTGGATATCTGATGTTGCTTCTTGAAGCAACTAGAAGAGAGCAACTAAAAGAGCTCTGTTAGATGTAGTTTAAGTACAAAGGACTGCTCACACTGCTTAATTTATTTCTCCATGTATTCTTGGATTAGCAATTACTAATAGTTTCTTTAGCATGTTAAAAACTATGATTTTTCACTAATGAGTTCATTTTAAAAAGTATCAATGTTATCACATTATCATTCTTTAAATGATAGAACTATGTAAACAAATGAAAAACAGCAATTAATCAATATTTGTATTCCCACCAAGAGAAAATTCAGCTACTTTAATGTTTGTCACAATATATACTTACTTTTAACACCCCAAATTAGAAAACTGATTATCTGTGTAGTTATATTCTTTTAATTGAGTACCTTCCAGTTTATCACAGTAAGAAGCATGCAATTCTGGACACATTTTCAACTCCATTTTATTATTTTCCAATATGTAAGAGAATATCTACAATTTCCCAAATGAGGTAATAAGAAGCAATCATCCAAACAGATGTGTTTTAAAATGGCATATTTTTTTCAAAATAGATGTTCTAAAGATATACATTGAAATAAGGTAAAAGCTTGAGACAATCAGAGATTTAGGGGAGCTTCGTTAGAGAAAACATTTCAGAAAAATGTTGGCTCCAGTGCAATGAAACACATTTTGAGTTTAATTTTGGATTAGGATTTAGTCGTAGATCAGACTGCTATTGCAAAAATCCCCCACTGAGTGAATACTACTCTGTGTGCTCCACAATCACCACCATCCCACAAAGTGCGGAAAGGCACTATGTTTTTTTAGATTATTGAACTTTCATTTTTTCACACCTCCTTCATATGCAGCTGGAGTGGCTTAAAGCCTCAGTAATAGGTTTGATTCATTGCTGCCGCTATGAAGACGGTTTGCATATTTTTAGATTTTCACTAACAGGGATAAAACATATTAAGAGTTCATATATTTTGAAAGGCATTTTAGAGTTTTATTGATCCTTTTAAATATTTATTTATTTTCATTAGAAATGTCTAATTTAAGAATGATAAAGCAATGCATTATATTGCATTTATTATTTAAGTGTGTATATATACCTGGCCACTTTAAATTTGATATGCTATATAAATACATGTATATATTAGTTCTGAATTGTATTATATATATTATATACTAGTCTATACATATATATATCTCGTGTGTGTGTGTGTGTGAATATGTCTATGTGTGCATAACTAATTTAAACTCCTATGTATGATTGGAATCAGTTTGAATTTAGATGTAGTTGTGAATAAATATAAATCCAGTACATTAATTCCTATCCCAATTTGCTACACATCTACATCTAGATATATAGATAGAAACATAGGAATTAACTCAGTGATGAACAAAAATAATGGTTTTTATTTTCTTCTGTATCACAACTTATTAACCCTGTAATCTGTAAATATTTGTCAAGGTTAAGATTGAATAGAATAATCAAGTCACAAAATTAATGATTATATATTTCTCTTCTCTAAATGTACTTATTAATATGCAGATTTTGTGTCTTTAGGAAGCATTCATAACTTATTTCTACAAATCACTGTGATGCAGACTTCCCTAGTTAAGGATTTGATTTAAACACTAAATTTTAATTCCTGTTTTAGTACCTGTATACAAATGTTAAAAATAAAATTGTAATTGGAGAATGAAACTTTTAACTATTTAATCTAGTTACTAACTTAATTGTACATTTAAGACTAAGCGAATTTTTTTTAAATGTTTATTCACTTTTGTGCGAGAGAGTGAGCAGGGGAGGTCAGAGAGAAGGGGAGAGAGACTCCTAAGCAGTCTCCAGATGTCCAGAGCTCACTGATGGGCTTGACCTCACAAAAACCATGAGATATGACCTGAGCCAAAATCAAGAGTCAGATGCTTAACTGCCTGAGCCATCCGGGCACCCTAAACTAAAATGTTTTATGAGGTTAGCATTTGTAAGCTAGACTGCATTAGGTTGCTTTCTATAAGCTAAAACTTCTATCATATATGTTATACGTGAATTATCTTATGTATACATATATTGAAGTGTGTTACAGTCACGCTACAACAGTGGTATGAAGCACCACCATGCAGATTTTGGTTAAAATGTTAGAAATGATGATGCCAAGAATGTATGAAGAGATTTATTACTCCTATATAAATTTCCTTTGGAGCGTAGGACAGACTCGTAAGCTGGTCTCAAAATGATTTGAGAGAGATAGGAGAGGCAACTATCTTTGTTTTTATTGCATTTAGAGGGTGGAGCTGAGGAGAGTTCCTAGATGGGAAGGGGCTTGCATATTTTTAAACCCCCACTAGTGCCTTAGAAGGAAACACCCAGCCTCTTATCAGGTCTAGCTATGGGAAGGAAGGAGAAGGAGGGGGAGTGGGGCTTGAAGTCTGTCAGCAAATACCCAAAATGAAGTGAGACCCTATTACAATGTAATATAGACCACCTGCAATTAAGTATTATTTACCCAAAACAGAAATCTTTTTTATGTAACTATAAATAACATGCCTTAAAATAGTTATTTATTCAAAATATGTAGCTATAATCTTTATCGTGAGTAATATAGGATAATTTATGGATTCCATGCATCATATTTTAACCAAATATAGTTGAAAGGCTCTGTCTATCACTGTAAGACTGTTTTTAACAGAGATAGTATGTCTGTCTTGTTTGCTGCCAGTCTGCTTGGCATTTTCCAATTTTCTTAAGCATCTCTGAGTTTTGTCTTTAAGAAATAAAATTTCATTATTCCAGTTTCTTACAGGGTATCACCATCAGATGGGTTTTCACTCTTATCTATGTGGCATTCTTTCAAAGCAGATGGTAACACTACGTACATTTTCTCCTCAACCTAAAATTATTTTTCTTGTCTTTTCATGTCTTTCATAGACCTCCTAATAGGATAAAAAATTGCAATACCTGATGGATATTCACAGTGATGTTTCTGCTTCTTCAAGATATGCCAAACATATCTTCTGGGCAGTGCAAAAAAAGAAATAAGCAAGAAAATAAATGTTACACAGGATATCAGTTCCTTTTCTTCATTCATGACTTATTTTTGTTTCAAAATATATGCAATGTGATGTTTTAAGGTCCTCCCCTCCCTAATTAGGCTGCCAAATATACTTGTGGAAATGATATTTTTATCAATTCATAAAATCTATAATAATTTTAATGAACCTAAATAATTTATTTATACTAACATTAATTGTTAATTAGCTTAAATCATCAAAAGAATCACTGAGAGAATTATACTGTACTTATTTGTATGAGATTACCATTTCTTAGATTTTTAACATATATACCTATATAATTTTCAGAAAAAAATCAAGGATATATTATTCTTTGGTACCCTGTTTTGTTAATAATGATAATTCAATATTCTCTAACATTTTCTTTATCAAATTCTTCACCTGATTTGTCTTTAATTATATGATAGAACTAATACCAATAAGTTTGGGAGATTTAGCTTGTGTCACTGATTGATCCTTTGCTCCTTTCCTTAGAGAGAAAAGTAATGGACTAGATGTGGAACAGACTGAAATAAGCAAGCAAATACTTATGATTTTCTAAACAGAGGGGCCTTTGGATAGAATTCTATTTGAATGCCAAGAGGGGATCACACTAGTAGAAGAGTCTTAAATTTACCTATTAAGTGTGGTAGATACCATGACTCTTTGGAATTGGATAAGAGAAGTTTAAGATTATTAGGAAGATGGGTTCTGCCCACCAATGTGATCTACCTATTGCACATCAATTATTCAATAAGCAGAAACACAAGAGGAAAATTCTCAGTATTATATAGACACATTGATGGCTCCTCATGCATACTTTCCATTTCATTTCATATGCCCCTAAAGAGGGGCTCTGCCAGAAATGTTGGATAAAATGGAAACAGTATCATACCAAACCCAAATATTTCTACAATTTGGTAGATTCTATTATTATCATGAGAAAGCATAGTTTTAAGGACATAATAAGTAGATAAGTGAAGACAGAACAAATGTTTTTTTTTTAATTCTTTGGGGTTTTTTCATTAATACACAATCACTTTAATAGGAAAAGCTAGGGAATTTCAGTTTTAAAACATTAAGTATCCTCTGCTTATACACAGACTGTTGAAGTAGGTTTTTAGCATTGTTTTTCCACCAAGAATACTCTTGCTATTCAGTTTGTTCTTTCCATCCATAGGCTTTCTGAGGAGCTAATAGCTTCACATTTGATACTTATCCTGTGACTTAAGTGAATTGGTCCAGGGATTGACAGTTCACGAGAGAGCTGAGACATCAGTTTGCTTTAGTTGTATTTTCGGAATATGGATTCAGTGGTATCTTTTCCAGTGTCCTTAGAGGTAAATAATTTTGGAGTGATTAAAAATGGTTTTCCTGACATGTGCTCAAAGTCAGATATAAAATGAATGGAAGCAGGGATTATTCAGTAATGGACAAGTAATATGATAATTACCAAAACAGAGATATGTATTGAGAGTAGGGAAGAATAGGAAAATTCAAATTGACTAATGCAGTGGGGAATTAATGAGTGGGCAGTATTTTGGTCAAATTTTGAAGGATGCAAATGCTTTTGCCGAGGGGACAAGAAAGGGCAGAGAAAAGACTCTTTGCCAATATAGGAATGTTTGATAAAATAATGTATATTGACAGGTAGTTTGGTACTGTTGGAGTAAGAAATGTGTTCAAAGAAGTGACAGGAATTGAAGCCAGACAGGTAAGCAGCTATGACAGTATAAGTGGGCCTGTATGTTCAGCACAAAAATCATGACTTGTGCCTTGAGAAAAAGAATGACATAATATTTTACATGCAAAAAATAACATTGTACAGTCATGGATTGGAAATGGTGGAACAAGAAATTGAGAGACTACGTATGAGGCTTTTTAAATATTCTAAAAAGAGGTAATATTCCTTTACATAAGAAGGTGACTTAAGGATGGGGAGGGATATGGAATACTGGGACCACATAGGAAGTTATAATTCAGATGCTAATTACTTGTTTTTGTTTCTGGAATTAGGGTATGAAATAAGATAGTTGGTATGATGTTCATGAATTTGATGCTAAAATTTTAGAAAAACATGTGTTTTTTCACCATGAGTCCAATGATGAGCACACTGAAGTTGAATGGTCTCTAGGGCCTGCAGGTGGATGTAATATACTTGGCTCATGCTGGTAACATTTGAATTAGAAGTCTGTAACAGCTCAATCTATAGCAACTGTGGTGCATTGAGATTTGTGGCCAGATAATTCTTTGTAGTGAGGGGAATGTCCTATATGTTATATATTATAAAATGTTAGCACCATCACTGGCCTTGACCCACTAGATGCCAGCAGCACCACCTTCTATTTGTAATAAAAAATGTCTATAGACATTGCCAAATGTCTACTGTAGGGAGGGGCAAAATCATCCCTGGTTGGAAACTACTGTGCTAGAGTAACAGCGTAATTCGTGGGCATGTGGGTAACTACCATGTGGTGAACAAGAAGAGAATAGAGCAAAGAGCAGAGCTATGGAAAGAATGACATTGAATGGTAAACAGAGATGCCTTAGTCTGTTTAGTCTACTATAACAAAATAACATAAACTAGCTGGCTTATAAATAGCAGAAACTTATTGCTTAGATTTCTAGAGACTGTAAACCCAAATTCAGAATGTGAGAATGTATGGTCAGGTTCTGTTGAGAATCCCCTTCCAGCTTGCACACTGCTGATTTCTCATCATATCCTTACATGGTGAAAGAGACAAGAGAGCTGTCTGGGGCCTCTCTTATAAAAGCTCTAATCTCATTCTTGAGCGCCCCACCCTCCTGAGATAATTAAATCCCAAAGGCCCCACTTTCTAACCATCACTGTGGGTATTGTTGGGTATTAGGTTTCAATATAGAAATTTTGAGGAGGTCACAAATATTTAGACCATAGCACAGGGAAAGAGGAATCTGAAAGGTGAATGAAAAAAGAGCATATAGTCAAGTGTGAGACAATTGAAGACAAAGGGATAACAGACAAACCAAAGGAGAAGAGAGCCTGCCAGAGACCAAAAAAAGAATTGTATGTGTTAAGTTAGACATAAAACTCTTAAGAAAACTTTTAAATGAAAATGTAACTTAAAAAGTGCTCTGCTCATGTCTTTTAGTCTCTTGACATGATGATGGGATTTTATGTGAACCAATGTTGCATAGGAGGAAGTATTTTCAAGAATCTCATAATCATTTTAATAGTATTGAAATACTTATTTTTTTAAAGTTTATTTATTGAAAGATAATAAGGGAGGGGCAGAGAGAGAATATTTCAAGCAGGCTCTGTGCCGTCAGTGGGAGCCCCACACATGGTTCAGACTCACAAACCATGAGATCATGACCTGAGCCAAAATCAAGAGTTGGACATTTAACTGACTGAGCCACCCAGATACTCTGAAATGTTTATGTTTTGTTTTTCTTAGTGACATTACTATATCTTAAAATATGTCTGCCTTATAAAAATAATGCCTGTTAGTAATTAACTCAGAAATAAGTAGGAGGAAATCATAAACAGCTTCACTGAACATTTAGGTAATACATAAAAATAAGCGTCTTCATTTTTTTGAAACATTGAATTGGCTTTTAAAGAGCAGATAACTACAATGGAAGAATATAAGCTATAAATATTTCAGGTATCTATTTTATGTTATAAAACACCTGGGTTTGAATATTTATATTTCATTTAGTAGAATTGATATAAGTAGTTCTTTCAGAAATTCAGAAATATTTCAGTATAATAAACACATTGAGTAACACTTAACTGTGCATTTTTGTACTATATTTTATTAGAACCAATTCTATTGTTTTTTAAATTTTTTTAAAATGTTTTATTTATTTCTAGGAGAGAGAGAGACAGCATGAGCAGGGGAAGGTCAGAGAGAGAGGGAGTGACAGACTCTGAAACAGGCTCCAGGCTCTGAGCTGGCAGTCAGCACAGAGCTCGATGCGGGGCTCGAACCCACGAACCGCGAGATCATGACCTGAGCGAAAGTCGGACGCTTAACCGACTAAGCCACCCGGGAGCCCCTCTATTGTTTTAAGAGAATGACAAAAAATGTTTTCTGGATGAACTACAAGAAAAACGCAAACCTACTTATACATCTTTAGCACCTCTGTTTATAGGGGACAATGAAGCAATGCAAAGATGAGAATTTGCCATAAAACATTTTCCTTTGATTTGGAGAAGTTACACCACCAAATATGACATGAGTCAAAGACTTTTCTCTAGCCTATTTAACCCTACTTATAGCCCTCACTTAAGATAGTGAAATATAGGGGCGCCTGGGTGGCTTAGTCGGTTAAGCGTCCGACTTTCGCTTAGGTCATGATCTCGCGGTTCGTGTGTTCGAGCCCCGCGTCGGGCTCTGTGCTGACTGCCAGCTCGGAGCCTGGAGCCTGTTTCAGTCTGTGACTCCTTCTCTCTCTGACCCTCCCCTGCTCACGCTGTCTCTCTCTCTCTCCTAGAAATAAATAAAACATTAAAAAAAAAATAAAAAAAAAAAAAAGATAGTGAAATATATCTCTACTCCAAGGTTTTTAGTTCTCCTCTACAGGTTTGGCTTTATTCTGTTGTTAGTGTTAGTAGTGATGAGGGGAAAATAGATTGTACACAACTGTAAATTTTCTGCCAATGCAATATGTGACAGCCTCACATGAAAATGACCTTGTTTACATCTGTAGTAGATAATGTTCCATTTCAACTACACTTTGCCGTGGAAAGGAAGAAACTATACATTTAGCTTAGTTTATAAGTATTCTTTAACATTAAGTATGCTTCTAATGTTATTTAAATACAGTGCATAATAAATAAGTACTTATATATTAATACATAAACCTTATTTTTATTAAGTGCATAAACTTAATTTAATTTATGTACTGAAATAGTTTCTTATTTTATTGGACATCCAGTTGTCTTAAAACCAATGAAAATTTTGCTTTCCTATAGTCAACTTTCCTATTGCAACATAATACAGATGCCTTTTTTAATAATTGGGGGAATTTTTAGGATTGTGTTCACTCATTATATCTTATCAGATTTAGAAAGTTTAAATCATGAAGAAGCCCATAGAAGCTAAGACTGAGATATTAATTAGACTCAATGGGTTCAAGCAAATAAGAGATTATAACAGGTATGTAATTACTAATAAAATGAAATGGAGCAAATGAGAGGCATTGCATGAGAAAACTATTTCACTCCATCTACAAACACTTAAGTATATTGAAATGAGTTTAGAAAAACCCATTTATATTTTTAAATTTCCTTTTATTAATTTTACAGTTTTACATATTGATCAATTTATGGCTTTTCCCCTTAACTTCTATTATCTTCTTTTTCCTTTGGAAATGTTGGTGTTTCCATTAATTTTCCTAAAAGTAGGTAATGTAGGTAGCTAAATCAGATGAAAAAAAATGTTTCAAAGTGAGTCTAATCTATGTAAGCAAAGCAAAGGAACAGTAAAAGGAATGAGCATTGTGTGCTAATTGGAGAGTGCTGATACTGGTCTCCTCTGAGTCAAGGATGCCCATTGATAGAGAAGGAAGTTAGTTGGACAGGAGAGTAAGATCTAAAGAGTCTTTTTCTTTTAAAAAATTTAATGTTTATTTAATTTTGAGAGAGAAAAGAGAGAGAGACCATGAGCAGGGATGCGGGGAGAGAGAGACACACACAGCATCCAAACAGGCTCCAGGCTCTGCGCTATCAGCACAGAGCCCGATGTGAGGCTCAGACCCAGGAACCATGAGACCATGACCTTAGCTAAAGTTGGACGCTTAACCAACTGAGCCACCCAGGTGCTCCAGATACAGAGAACCTTAAAAGAAGGGAAGATTTTCCGAATGTGAATAAGTGGATATTAGAGCTGTAAAAATTTTAGAATAGAAAAAGTGATATAAGGAAGGTGATCTGCTGGTTTATGAAGGTAGTTTAGAAAAGAGGAAATTGTAAACAGGGAATCCAATTAAAGAAACACCCATTGCAGCATTCAAGGTAAAGGTTATTATGGTCTAGAATAGTGAGGTAAACTTAGTAATGGTCACCTAAAACATATCCTCATTCTAATCTCTGGAACCTGTAAATGTTAACTCTATATGAGCAAGGAAGCATGGAAGGAAGGAAGGAAGGAAGGAAGGAAGGAAGGAAGGAAGGAAAGAAAGAAAGAAGCGGGAGGAGGACAGGGAGGAGGAAGGAGGGAGAGAGAAAAGCAGATTAAAAAAAAAAAAGATCTGTACATATTAAGGATCTGGAGACATGAAGATTTCCCTGTATTACCTGAGTGAGCCCTAAATTCAGTCTCATGTATCTTTATAAATAGAGGGAGGGCAGAGGGAGATTGAAGATTCAAAAGAAGAGAAGGCATTGTGACGACAGAGACAGAGAGCTGAGTGATGTACATGGATGTCAACCGCAAGAGGCAAGGGAGGAATCTCCTCTGCAGAGACCATGGCCCTGTTGATAGGGTCCAGCAAAACTTATTTTGGTCTTTTGGTGTCCAGGACAGTAAGAATAATTCTCTGTTATTGAAGCTACCGTATATATAGTAATTTGTTAAAGTCATTTTACGAAATTAATATCAATGGGGTGTTCCTTAATTGCTTGTTAGAAACTGTTCACAATCTCATATGGCAAACATAGCATTAAGATAATACTAAAGTATCTGAGAGCAGATGCTTTGAAATACATCAGATATTTTAAATCCCAAAACACAATCTATCTTTAGAACTTAAGGTAGGTCACTGAATGTCTCCAAACATGAATTTTCTCTCCTGTACAATGGAAATACTGATACTTAGTTCATATAATTATAAAAAGTAAATTAAAAAGCGTATGTAAAATACTTTATGGATTACAAATGTGCCCCAGATGATAATATAATTATTGTAGTATTTTATATGTGTTCACTTCTAAACATTTAATTTCATATAGACAAAACTTTGCTATATTAATCTCGTTATTTCACATACTTATAGCTGAAGTTCAGTAGATTTATTTTTGAGTAGATAGATAAATAGGATGAAAAATAGAAATCATCTTTTTCAGAATATGGTTACCAGTTAATATCAGGTAGAAGATAAATATTTAATTTAATTTCCCCATTTTGTTTTACCTCAAAATGTCACTTTCTAATGCTATTTTCAAAACACCGAAAAGAAAGCCTTAAATGACTACTTAGAATTACTCATAGAAAAAGGTGAAACTGAATCCTGGAGATCTACTTAGTTTTGTGAGGTTTAAATTCTAAGGTGAGGGGTGTAATCATAGCCAAAGAGAGGGCCCGATACCAGTTTTGAGTAAAACGATTCTGATCATGTAAGAAATGTGGAAATAGTTACAAAAATGCATACCAAAATTATGTTGCCTTTAGCGCCACTTCAGATGATATTTTGCTGTGTTTATGATGATTAGATTTGTTTCTGGAAAATTACCAGATGCTCATAACATTAAGGTCAATTCAATGTTTATTCTGTGTTGAGGAGGCCATGCATCAATTCCAATTTTCTATATTCCTTCTTTAGGCTTTCACTTGCACTTGATAAATTTTCTATCTACTGTTATATTTCTAATTAGCAAATGTTTTGCCAACAATGTACATAGCAAGTCTTCACACAGTTAAGATTTCCTCCTGGTGACTTTCTGAAGTACATTCCCAACATTCAATGCTCCATGCAGGCTCCATGCATATATATTCTCTGTGTTATCACATGCTTGCCTGTTCAGGTTATTTTATTTTAGATTTACAGAGAATGTTATGAAGCACTGCCTTGTCTTTTTCTGTCACCTGTCCACATAGTGCTGTGCAATGTGTTATTTTATCGTCTGGTAGAAAATGTTGTTAAGATCGAATGCAACTGTTTCAAGCTGTTATAAGCCACAACCAATATCTAAAACAAGCAGAAGTGAAGTAGATGAAGAAAATGACAACACAGATATATTTCAAACATTTTAGGTATTAGATAACTACCTTTGTCATTACTGTATTTCTTTATTTCATTCCTATACTTGGCTTTTCACATGCATTACAATGTGTCTCCTGCTTTGAAAGAACTAACATGGATAGAAAGGAACATCTGAAAATGGAATGCATTTGTTTTAAGAGAGAGAGTGCAAGTGGGTGTAGGGCAGAGTGTGAGGGAGGGAGAGAGAGAGACAGAAGGAGAATCTTAAGCAGGCTCTATACCCAACTTAGAGCCTGACATGGGGCTTGATCTCACTATTATGAGATCATGACCTGACCCAAAATCAAGAATTGGACACTAAACTGAGACACACAAGTACCCTGGAATGCATTTTTTATATGTAGTCATATTACTTTACGCATAAACATGACACATTAGAATTATTTCTAAATTAGATTAGCCATCCTAAAAAAAGGATGATACATAGTCTGATATGTAGGTCTATACAAAAGATGACGGTCCCTATAAAAATTTTATTGTAGATTATGCATTACATAAAATTTACATTGAACTATGTCCATAATAAAAGTTATTGTAGCTTCATTAAAAGTTATCAAATTCTTGTGAAATGAAATTTCAGCATGTGGTTATCAGAAGAAACTAGTTGAGAAACTTGATCGCCAATTATCAACTGTTTACTTCACAAAGCCTACAGTGCATTCCACCATTTAGAGTGTTTCATATTTCTGTTAGGGAAATTAGATGCTAAACTACTTCTCTCAGCCAATCCAAATATGCAGTTTCATAACACCAAGGTAAACTCCTTTATGTGGCTTCAACTTCATTTTTAGATCTGCTTGAGTCATTTGTTTGAACTGAAATAAAGTCATTTCAAAACAATGTTGTCACAAGATCAATATCTTTGAAACTATGCTTTGGCTGTGACTGAGCATTTTTGTAGAATCAGAGCCTATTATCTGGTGATGTGATACCAAATCTGCTGACACTTATTTTCAGCTTTAAGCATCACCATAACATTTCTTTTCCTACTGTTGCTTATTAAATATTACATTAATTATTTTGACATGTGAAACATTAATATGTCTTAATTGGATTATTTATAGACATATATCCTCCATAGTATTTCCCTGCTCAATGTCACAGTCGTATGAACCAAAGTCTCTATGAGTTATATAATAAGAGAATCAATATGAAACATTAATCGAGCACTAATTACATGAAGAATTCATAATCTAGAATGAGAAAATACAATGTGGGACTCTTGAGTCCCTGATATCACTGCCTGGATGCCAAGGGGCTGAATCTGATGTGACCCTTCCCTAAACATGAGTATCCTCAAATCTACTTTGTGACTCAGTTTGTTGTTGCTGTTGTTTCATTCTGACTCTCCTTTAAAATGCTTCCTGGAGTGCCCCTGGTACATTCGGAAATCTCTGTCTCCATGCTGAATATGTAGCTTGCAATCTTAAACTTACCTCTGTTCTGTGAGCAAAACAGCATTGTTATAGGGTTGGTAGCATTCAGCCATTGAAGAAACTACAGGCCCCTTTGATCTCTCTGTTCTCTGCTTCAGTGATTTCATTCATATTCTTCATCATGTCCTTCCAGGTCAGAGCCTCACTTATGTCCTACTCCTCTGTGCATCATCTAGATTTTCCATAGCCTTATAACAAAATCCCATCCTCATTCTCTTCATAGAAAAGTTTCTCAGAGCACCTGAGTGGCTCAGTAGGTTGAGATCCAACTCTTGATTTCAGCTCAGGTCATGATCTCACAGTTCATGAATTCAGGCTCTGCACTACCAGTGTGGAGCCTGCTTGAGATACTCTGTATCCCTCTCTCTGCTCCTCCCTTGCTTGTGCTCCCGCTCTCTCTAGCTCCCTCTCTCTCTCTCTCTCTCCCTCTCTCCCTCTCCATCAAAAAAAAAAAAAAAAAAAAGAAAAGAAAAAAATTTCTCTCCTTTTCTTAATTAAAACTTAGATCTCTCTCATTGATGTTTTTATGCAGACTTGTGGATGAAAAGCTATGCTGTCTCTCATGATCTGCTTCATAAAGAGCCCAGAGGTGGAATTAGCTTAGTATTATTTGCAGACCACTACTTCTGAATTCACATAGAATAAACTCAGCTCTTTTGGGATTTTATGCAGGCTCATTCCATCACTTTCATTATGTGCTGTCCTTGACATCTTTTAACTTGCAGTGTCAATGTTCTACATTCATTGAGAACATAGGTAAAAAGGATTTCAGTTTTATTCCCTACCACTAGATATGTGATTATCCAGGACCATTTTAAAATCTATCTAGAATACAAATGAAAACATAAAAGGAGAAGTTCCTGAGCTTCATTAAATGTAGTTGTTTTTTGCTCATACTCCATAGCAGTGATCATACTCTATACCTTTTAACACAAACAACAATACTACTCTGAAAATACTAAATACCATTAGTCACACATTTAATATAAATTCTTCTCTTTTAATGGTTTTCTGTCTTCACATATGAACTGTGTTCTTTGAAAAATTTCTTAAGGCCTTCATTCTCTTTTCTTCAGTCAGTATTTAAAACCTCTTATACTTATATAAGGTCTAAATTTCATGTGCTAATATGCAAACATATTAAGTTTTATGTAGGAGAGTGAGAGAAACAAAGTCAAGAAAGGCAAAAGACCTATAACATCTTCATAGGATTGTGAGATGTTTGAAAGACAGTTTCTTACTGAGAGGTAAGTTGATAAAGTATATGGACATATGTGTTAGGCCAGTAAAGTAAGGAAACAAAGTATTTCAGACATGGGTTTAAAAAGGAAATTGGTTACAAAGTTTTTGAAGAACTAAAGAGCAAAAATGTTATCGTGGATACTGGAGGAATAGATAAAAGAGGAGTAAGAGTATCTGAAGTAAGTAAGATACTTCTGAAGAAGTAAGGCTTCTTATACCTTTCAGTGGGAGCTCATCAGCCCACCCTGACCACTCCACTAGCAACATTGACCTTTTTCAGTGCTTGAACCACTGAATAAGTGTTGTTGTTCTTGCTATTCTTGTATTACTATTATTATTATTTAGCTATAACATGTTTTTTTACTTTTTACTTTTTATATTTTTGTGTTTATTTTTATTTATATTCAAATATAATATACAGTGTTATACTAGTTTCAGATATATAATATTATGATTCAGCAATTCCTTGCATTTCTCAGCACTCCATTCTTAATGTCTCCATCAACTTCCTGCCATTATATCTATTAGAATAAAGAGATTTTTCTTTCCCTCCTGATTATCTTCTAGCAGAGCCTTAAATAGGAAGAATCAAATATGACTCTATCACACAATGTTTTTTGAGATGTATAGTATATAGATTTTTCAGCTCCAGCACTATAAAATTTAGCACAGAGGGATGTGGATAAGGCTCAGTAGACATTAGCTAAATAAGCAACACAAGACTTAATTGCCAAAACCTAGCAAAAGTCAGATAAAAAGTAGAAATCCATTTAAATTTATTCATACATTTTACAAGGTTCTTTAGAGTTTATGTAAATTCTTCCCTCTCTTTTCAAATTTCCGAACATAATTGTTCTGGCAGTGAGTGCCATTTCCTCTTACGGAGGTGCCATTTTTGCACTTGGGAATCAATGGAACTGTGATTGGCAATTGTTGCTTTTACATGGCATCTTGAGGCCTTGATTCTTTAAAATTCATGGCTCATTCAGACTAAAGTCATGACAAATAGGCCCTAAATGGAACAGCCTTTGCCTTAGATAAACAAATTTGTGTAAAGCAAACCAGTTCTACTGAAAATTTTGTCAAGAAAATCATCCTACTGAATGTGAATGAATAACTTTATGACAGCCTTAGATAGCACATTGGGAGATTAGGGCCTTAATCCTACACATAAGAAAATATTTAGCTTCTCATCCAATTGTTCCAGTACCTTCTTGTTTTGATATTTCCTTTTGATATAATTGACATGAGAGAGAGTCATAAAAGTAAGCTTCAATTAGCCTATTAATTTACCAGAAACAGTATTATAGAACTGGTGGAACGAAAGTAGATGTAAGATCTCTTCCCACCTCTCCATCATTGCTCCCATTATTTTTATTTTATTCATTCTTAGTGTTTAATATATAGTAATATATATTTTATTATTTTACTTGTTATCATATATTAATATATATTTTATTTTCATTGAATAGTAAAATCATGACATGTCACCAAATTACACAATGTAAATCACATATATATGTATGTGTGTATATATATATATACATATATATTATATATAATTTTAAATAATCAAAAACTGTGTTTCCTGAACTTCAGAGGTAAAAAAAGTTAAATGTCTATTTTATATGTAGTTGACAGTTCTTCTGGCCAGCATATGATCTGATTGTTTTTCCAGTAGAAATAATAGATTTACATGGATCAATCTAATCTCTAGCCCTTTACTACCAAGAGAGGACTTTTTCTCTGAAAAGATTGGCTCAGTTTCTGGGGAAAAGAAGAAAATCACACAAATCAATTATGTTTTATGAAAAAGCACCAGCTTTATTCCAAACTTTCTCTATAACAGAGTAATTGAGGTCCCAAGGTTCTTACTTACTCACAGATTCTTCCTCATTTATTCTTATTCCAGGAATTCTCCTGGGAGAACCAGACCTAAAACTGCATAAGGAACTCTTACTGGACAGGAAATATTGTCTTACATCCCACTTAGGGTCTAAAACTGCTCTAATGTATTCACCACTAGCCACATGTGACAATTTAATAAAAATTAAACTAAAAAGTTCAGTTGCACAAGCTATATGTCATATGTACCATAGTCGTATGTGACTCATGGTAACTAGGATAGTGCAAATTACAAACATTCTATCATCATTGATAATACTATTTGATACTGATGATTTAGAGCAAGATAAAGACAATATGGTAGTTTTATAATTGTGACCTAATTTACTCATTAGAAATTTATTTTTCCTCATAACAACTACTAAATATGTTCTAAAAAAAAAAAAACAGAATAAACTTCAGCACCTACCTAGAGATAAGCTTATCTTTAGACAGAAGTAGAAATTAGGAGATACTAACATCAGAATTATTTCAAAAACTTAATGTCTATTCAGTAAAAATAAAAACTTTCACATACATTTTCTTAAAAATAGTCATGAGTTGACAATTGTGTGCCTTATGGATGGAATCAAAATAAGTGCATACAAGGACTATTGATCTTATGTTTTCTCCTGTCGGAACTTTTGCTTAAACATAAAATAGTCCCACTGAAATATACACCATTATATCATATTAGCATGGTAAAACAGAAGTAAAAAGCTGTCTGTTGCATCACAACAACTAATTGGAAGCCCTAAGGAAAGACAGCTTATCTAGTTGAAAAGTAATCAGCAGTCCAAATTAATCTGGTTTTCTAAAACTTTATTATAAACACAAATGTTTAAAAAGTTTGTTTTGACCATGAGTTTAAGGCAACTGTTTGCCTCTTTACTCAGTTCCCTTTGTCTATAGTGAAGAATGAAAACATAACCCATGTCTCATACAGGTACTTACACATTTTTGGATAGAGTTATTTTCAGTAAATTTGGCATTCTAGAGGAATACTTCCTGAGATCTTTAATATTCAACAACTTGGTTATCAGTATTGAAAGTTCATTTCCTCAGTTCTGAAAAATGAAAAGGCCATAATATAGTCTCCATGTGGTTATTTGGGGTTATTAAATTAATACTCTATCATTTGACAACAAATTGAAGTAAATGATAGTATCTCTCACTTGGTAATTATCTTATTTTATTCTAGGAGACAGGAAATATGAATTATGTATCATAGAACTTCAATAATATTTTTAATAACTCAAAAAAGTTAAATTAATAAAATTTAATGGTACAAATATTACAAAAAAGATTTAGTGACTACTCCTATAAACCAGAATATAAACACTTTTCAAAAGTGGCACAAAGTTTAACATACATGTAAACTCCATGTATGGTCACCAAATGAATATATACACTGTAGCTGTCAGTAATATATATGCAGGAACTGGAGAATTTAAGGGACATTTCTTTTTCTTTTCTTTTTTCTTTTATAGTTTATTGTCAAGTGGTTTCCATATAACACCTACTGCTCATCCCAACAAGTGGCCTCCTCCCTGCCCATCACTCCCCTCCCCCCCCACCTCCATCAGCCCTCAGTTTGTTTTCAGCATTCAAGAGTTTCTCATGGTTTGCCTCCCTCCTTTTCCCCAACTATTTTTTCCCCTTCCCCTCCCTCATGGTCCTCTGTTAAGTTTCTCTTTTTGCACATAGGAGTGAAAACATATGGTATCTGTCCTTCTCTGCCTGACTTATTTCACTTAGCATAACACTCTTGAGTTCCATCCTTGTTACTTCAAATGGCCAGGTTTCATTCTTTCTCATTGCCATGTAGTATTCCATGGTATAGATAAACCACATCTTCTTGATCCATTCATCTGTTGATGGACACTTAGGCTCTTTCCATGATTTAGCTATTGTAGAGAGTGCTGCTATGAACATTGGGGTACATGTGCCCCTATGCATCAGCACTCTTGTATCCCTTGGGTAATTTCCTAGCAGTGCTATTGCTGGGTCATAGGGGAGTTCTATTGTTAACTTTTTGAGGCACCTCCACACTGTTTTCCAGAGGGGCTGTCCCAGTTTACATTCCCACAAGCAGTGTAGGAGGGTGCCCATTTCTCCACATCCTCGCCAGCATCTAGAGTTCTCTGATTTGCTCATTTTAGCCACTCTGACTGGCGTGAGGTGGTATCTCAGTGTGGTTTTGATTTGTATTTCCCTGATGAGGAGGGATGCTGAGCATCGTTTCATGTGTCGGTTGGCCATCTGGATGTCCTCTTTGGAGAAGTGTCTGTTCATGTCTTTTGCCCATTTCTTCACTGGGTTGTTTGTTTTTTGGGTGTGGCGTTCGGTGAGTTCCTTATAGATTTTGGATACTAGCCCTTTATCTAAAATGTCATTTGCCACTATCTTTTCCCATTCCATTGGTTGCCTATTAGTTTTATGGATTGTTTCCTTTGCTGTGTAGAAGCTTTTTATTTTGATGAGGTCCCAGTAGTTCATTTTTGGTCTTGATTCCCTTGCTTTTGGGGATGTGTTGAGTAAGAAATTGCTGAAGTTGAGGTCGAGGAGGTTGTTTCCTGCTTTCTCTTCGAGCGTTTTGATTAATGGGACATTTCTCTGTGAAGAAGAGATTACGAGATTATCTACCTGGGTAGCATTTGGGAGTGGAGTCTGAAATGTATGTATTTTATATTGCAAAAGAAAGGTTGTGTACGGTTATACACATACAAGTGATTTTGAATAGAAACTTATTGTCTTTTTCCCACTATGGGTAAGTATGTGGAAAAAAACCACTTTTGTTTTCATTTATATATTTTCAATATTCTTGATCTATAACTATATGTATTCTTTCAATTATCTTTTGAATTGGTTATAAAATCTGCCTAGTTCTTTCATGAGTTAAGAAAATCTTTCACACACGTTTGCTTTTATATCTGTATGATATGGCTTTTTTTTTTCTGAAAATTATCTTTAATCACTCTCATAGTCAGTATCCTTTCACTGGGATTCCTTTTCTGCATGAAACATGTTGTAGTACCCAACATGAAACCTACTTCTTTCTTTCCTTTGGTATCATAAACAAAACGTTAGAACAGTTTGCTTTATCTCTTCACACACCTCCTCCTCATCTGCTTACAAAAATCAACAACACAATTTTTTTACTAACTATATATAATAAATAAGAGTGTGTGAGCTGTGTTCATTAGGAATACAAGAAGAAACGAGTAAAGATGAATGGTTCTTTATTTGAGAATCCCAGATACTTTTAGGGAAGCATTCAAAGTTGGGAACAGATGTTAAGGTCATTAATTCCTTTATCAGTAACAATTATTGCCTAAAGCAACCTGGAAAGGGTTTTTCATTGTGTTTCCATTTCTTGTTGCTTGACGAGACATTTTTTGAACAATGATAAAGTGTCCAGTTAGGCCATCACCAGTAAACACAGTGGTACCCCTGGCCCCTAAAACTTATCCGTGCAGGGTAGGTTCCAAAATCCCCAATGGATTCCTAAAACGATGGATGATGTTTCTAAAACATACATACTTAGGATAAAGTTTAATTTCATAATTAGTCACTGTTAGAGATTAATAACATAATTAATAAGAAAATAGAAAATTATGACAGTATACTATAATAAAAGTATATGAGTGTGGTCTTTCAAAATATTTTACTGTACTCAACACTTTTCCTGTGATGATGTGAGATAATGAAATGACTCCATGATGTGATAAAGTGAGGGGAATGACACAGGCATTGTGACATAGCATTAGGCTATTTTTGATTTTCTGATACATAGAAGGAATATCGTCTACCTGTGGATCATGATTTACTGTGAACAACTGAAACTGTAGAAAGCAAACCATGGATAACGGGGGATACTGTGGTCCTTCACATTTAGTATTGAGCAATTTTATCAAAATATCTGATTGCTCATAGATATTAGGTGCATTTCTATAAATTAGAGACTTCTATCATATGTATTGAGCATTGCATTGTGATAAATGTTCTAAATGCAAGTGTTGTAACCATAAGCAAAACAGAACAAAAACCAAAATATAAATAAAGATACTGTAATATAACGTGAAGTAGTGCTAGATGTTATAAACCAAAAAAAAAAAGGTTGTATGTATACGATAGATATTAAAATCAGATGATTAAAGAAGTCAATGGAAACATGAAATTTGTATATGAATGCAAATGAAAAGGCATGAATTACTTAATAAAAAGATTCAGTGTAACTGCTGACTAAGTGTTCCCTGTCTTTATTAGCTCACAGAGGGAGAAAATATATTGAAAATGGCAAAAAGGACCAATTCTTAGTCATGCATGATGGCACTGAAATAATCCAACTGCCAACCTCCCATTGATTTCAAGGGATCTGTATGCTCAGATCAGCTCTGCAGAGATGCAGAACAAAGTGAGAAATTGACTCAGAGATACTTGGCATCCAATATGCTTGATTCAGTTTTTATAACCACAGATGAACATAACATTCTCCGAGGTTAAAAAAAAAAATGGGAAAATTTGTGTATGGCTGTATTGAACTTGAAGTTCTTTTACAAGTATTCCCTCTGAGGAATTTTCTTAAAAACAATTAATTATTTTTCTTTTAATAAAGGGTTATTGAAAACTTTCATAGAAAATAGAAGAACTCAGAATCACTCTTAAAATAAATACTTCCATCTACTAAGAAATCATTGATTTACAAACCTAAGGGATATAATTCGGGGCATTTTATATTATTGTTCAGTGCAAAAAAAATCCATGTGGATAGCTAGATATGATTCAGGAATTCTTTATGTGTGTATTTTTTGGTAAATTGAACAGTGATGAATGTCTGACTGAAGAAATATTATCCACTAGAAGACACAAATCTTGTACGAAAATTCAACTTAATCCTCAAAGACTATAAAAATCTCAGCATATGTCCACTTAAAAAAAAAAAAAGTTTAAATTTTAGTCCAGCCTTAGGTATTCCTCAGATTACTACAGAGCCCTTTCTTAAAGAAACATAGTAGGGTTTAAACATATCTAACATGGGGCAACAGGGTGGCTCAGTCAGTTAAGTGACCGACTTGTGTTCAGGTCGTGATCTCATGATTTGTGAATTAGAACCCCGTGTTGGGCTCTATGCTCAGAGCCTGGAGCCTGCTTCAGATTCTGTGTCTTACTCTCTCTCTGCTCCTCCCATGTTTATGCTCTGTCTCTCTGTGTCTCAAAAATAAATAAATGGTAAAAGAAAAAAAAAATTAAATCATATCTAGACATATGTAAGTATCATGTTTCCATATCTTCTGAGAGAAGGATAGAATCTTCTTAGGTGGCAGCTCTCAAAAGTTGCTCAAAGGTTTTGCGCTTGCACTGTCTCTAATTTCTTGAAATAGGCCTGGAGTGCAATGTACTTTCCTCTTAGGACAGCCTTTGCTGCATCCCAAAGAGTTTGGATTGTTGTATTTTCATTTTCATTTGTTTCCATATATTTTTAACTTTCTTCTCTAATTGCCTGATTGGCCCATTCATTCTTTAGTAGGGTATTCTTTAACCTCCATGTTTTTGGAGGTTTTCCAGACTTCTTTCTGTGATTGGTTTCAAGTTTCAAAGCATTATGATCTGAAAGTGTGCATGGTATGATCTCAATTCTTTTATATTTATTGAGGGCTGCTTTATGTCCCAGTATGTGATCTATCTTGGAGAATGTGCCATGCGCACTTGAGAAGAAAGTGAATTCCTTGGGCTCAGGATGCAGAGTTCTAAATATATCTGTCAGATCCATCTGGTCCATTGTGTCATTCAAGTCCATTCTTTAGTGATTTTCTGTCTGGTTGATCTATCCATTGCTGTAAGCGGAGTATTAAAGTCCCCTGCTATTAGCACATTCTTATCTATAAGCTTGTTTCTGTTTGTGATTAATTGTTTTA